>NC_135558.1:8030000-8330000 GCF_964340395.1 Glandiceps talaboti | reverse complement strand
CCCTCATCAAAGATAAATGCGGTTGTGAAGTTCTTCAGAGACCTGTTCAACTCATTAAGACATCGGCGGCATTTAGCTAAAGTTCTCCTTTTGCAACACGAGATACAACTATGTTCTCTCCTTGTTGACATCGTCAGGAGTCGAGATATTAATGAACGTATTAGAATGTGGAAGATTAGTGGTTTCAAGTCGTACCATGATAAAGACGTCGCATACAGTCGCGATATTTCTATGGTGAATGGTGATACAGTATCCATACAAATATGTGATCCATTCATCATAGAATCGAAGATTACAAGTAATACGTTTTACGCATTACATGATAACCACTGGAAGGTGGATTGCGCCTACCGAAAACAGGGACATTCTACTGCTGACATCATACGAGGAAATGTGGAGTTTTACCTTCATAAAGATCTGGTGTCCGAGTTACAGTTTTGGTTTCCCAAGGTATTTAAAATTACGTGTGTCGTCTTAAAGTTACATTACTTTTCACAGCTGTGTTGTCAACAATGGCAGGACCTGACTGGTTGGTTTTTGTCCACCGTCGTTAGTCACATGTCGTTTGTTATCCGCCCAGTTATTTTCTCCATCTTCGATTTCTCTGAAACCACTCATTGTTTGCTTTGATATAACGTATCTATCGTTTCTGGTGTTGAATGCGTTTGTGAGAAGATTTTTTTTTTAAACTTTTAGTTGACTTTTTGAAATTGTAAAAAGGAAACCGTCTATTCATTTGCTTTGATATTTGGATGTATGCTCCAAGGCTAATGGAAGATCAGTGGATATTATTCATTTTCTTATAGGAAAACTTTTTTTTTCTTGGTTTTATGCTTGTATGTATGTTCTTAGCGTTAGGTTTAATCAAATGTATTCACGGGAAGAGAGTATGTACATGTCATCAAGTTATTTTAACTGGCTGAATTAAATGCTATCAAAACACTGGAATTTTCATTCTCACTTCATCTGTGCATCAGAATTCATAACAAATTACATTAATGAACACAATCATTTTCAACTTTTTGACGTGGAAATGTATTTTTATCCCCTTAGGGTTACCACAGTCCAAATCAAAGCACATCGTACGGATACGACAGCAGTAACAGTGGCAAGTACTCGTTTTTGAACTCATATACAGGACTACATTGGCAACATTATAAGCTAACTCGCATTTCGATCTAAAGAATATCCCCGAACATCCGAAAATGTAATAAGAACAATTTTTTGTAAGATGTCTAAAAGTGTCTCTCTTGTTGCTAAGGAGCGTTTCCGGCATTTTGTAGTTAAACTTTGTTTTCAATAATTAGATACATGTTGAATATTTTCTTTCCAGCCAAGGAAAATACTAGGGGCATAAGGGGCCTAGACACTGCGAGTCGCTAGACAAGTATTTTGGGATGAATAAAAGAAAATATTGTGGAATAATATAATGACATCTCCCCATGCATAATTTGTTAGAAATCGGAAAAAAATATAAGGCGATTTGCAGTGTTTTGATTCGAATTTTACAAGCCACATAGCCAGTGTACAGGGGTTGTTGTTACTAGAGCGACCAGGCTATATAATCCACATAAAGAGAATATTTTGGCTTGTGCATGGTATAATAAGCATTATGTTTGTTTCTTACTTTAACCACACAGAACTTTATCAGTTCCTTTCCAAGGAATTATTGGCAAATCAGTGGAAACCACTGGCGAGATCGCTGAATATCACTGATTCCGAAATTGACAGGATAAAACACTGTAACCCTGATGATCTTACGGAACAAATCTACCAGATGTTTCGATTGTGGGAAAGAAAATCTGGTCTGAGAGGAGGTGCGCTGATTAAGAGTTTATTTACCGCTCTAGAGTATGAAGAATTGAATGACTTAGCGCAAAAAGGTAGAACGATCCTGAAGAAGTGACACCTATACCAACCCTAGTTTCTAAATCACGTATCGCACATGATATGGCTGAAATGAAGTACCGAACAAGTTACACCACGTTCCGAAAACCTAACGCCAAGTCATTGCGAACAAATGGCAACCATGTTTAAATGCTATATACCTGAAATGAACACCCTTATGTGCGTGTGTGTGTGTGTGTGTGTGTGTGTGTAATTATTCTTGACGTTACAAGATCAACAGTTCCAGATCCAAGTTCAACAGCGCCACCAGTGTCCAAAATGACAGTATTACTGCATCAAATTTTAATCTCGTTACATATGTATTTGTTATTCAGTAAATTCGGCCATCAGCCCCATTACACAGTGTAAGAAATAGAACAAATGGAAAACAATCATCAGTGATTTACAAGCGAGATAAACGTCCATTGTTTATTCATTATTTTGTCGTATTTAGAATTTGAAGAATTGTGATCAGCTCGAATTTATAAAACACATTGTATTTGTATCTGTACAGTCTATTGCTCCAAGTATAATGAACAGAACATAAATTGTGAGTATTTTGGCAGCTTCCATTTAAGAAGTCAGCCCAACCGCTAGATAGACAGACAGACAGACAGACAGACAGACAGACAGACAGACAGACATACATACATACATACATACATACATACATACATACATACATACATACATACATACATACATACATTCAAGTGCACATACTGAGCATGCGCCCTGGAATGTAAGTTTACGACGCTTAAAAATACTAAGTAAATGTGTCATTATTGAAACATTGGTTATAGAAAAAAAACCTTCAGTATGCTCTCACTCACTGGATATATTCAGTGAGTCATAGCATATAAATGATTTCAGATTGAGGGTAATCGAGTAGATTTATGCACTGTCCAAGCTCTAAATTATCATCATGTCTTTTCAATACTTGAAATACGACTTACACCGACATGGTACATATCACCTGATGACCTCTGGTACTCGAGTCAGATGGCAGGTGCAAACAATTTGAAACTAGTGACCGGCTCTAGGTGTATTTATCTATTTTACTGACACGTGACTCCACCCATATCGTGACGTCATCGCAACAGGCGTACCACGTACACATTAAAGTTTCAACAGTTCCTCCGTCATATGTTTGAACGATCAGTTTGGGTCGTTTAACGACATTGTCAGGCGGACGTTTATGATTATCTAGGACGTTATTCTGGACATTACTGACTTAGCTAACCTACTAGTAATATAGTGATGCAACAGTTCAAGACCCCTGGACGTCAATTCTTCTACACCATGGAAACTAATCGGCATATAAGCTTACCGCGGAAAGCATTGGTTGTATGTTTTGTCACATTTTTCGTTGTATTACCTTTCATGTACTGCGATAAACCGTTTTCCATATACTACCAACTCCGACAGCGGAATACTATTGACGTAGTGTCAGAATTATCAAAGGTAAGAGAGCAGGCAGTGATGGATGCTGTGACGTATTTCCAAAATTCAACACCAGCGGATAATACAAAATCAGGGCAAGGTGACATCCAACCACCATACATTGCGATAGGTATACTCACTGTCAAAAGGAAGATAACAAATAACCAACAAACCAGCTCAAAGTACGTCATGGAAGTAGCCGCGAGAGTTAAAAGGTTATTGAATAATGTTGATTTAAACTCTCAACCGCGAATTCAGCTGTCAATATGTAACCTTGATTATGAGTATGACAAATATGAAGAAGCTGTGTTTCTGTCAAAATATATCCACGTGATCAACATATATGCCAGTGTAACAAAGGTCGATGTATTGAAACACAGCGACCACTACGAAAAAGAGCAATATGACTATGGGTTATGTTTACGTGAAATAGCGAAATTTAATGCTAAATATACACTTATTCTTGAAGACGATGCGTTACTCCATTGGAATTTCTTTGAAGTGTTGCACTATGTATTGACAACAAAAATAGAACAAAAATACGTACGTGGTGATTTGGTCGACGTCAACAGAGACAACTTTGTGGCCTTAAAACTGTATTACCCCGAAAAATGGCAGGGTTATGGATGGGAATGGCTACCGTTGTCTGATTTAGGCGCATTTGGTTTTGCAGGTGGAATGTTCAATCTCTGTTTTGAACGACGGTGTCGAGCAAATGGAAGGAGACCCTTTAAACACAGAGTTCTACTGTTTATAATGTTTATGGTGTATTTCATTTTAGTAGCAAAATCAATTGGAAGACAAAATATGCAACGGTTACGTAGTATTTCTCCCCAACTTTATTTTACCCAGAAGGCACCAACGTGTTGCACCCAGGCAGTATTGTACAGTCAAAGGAATGTTGGAAAAATTGTAGAATATCTGTTGTCACCATCTTTAAAATCTTCAAATAAATTTCCATTGGACATTGCTATTTCCAAGAAATTAGATGATTTAGGTTTAGAATCTCTGATTGTTGTACCCAACCTGGTAGATCATATTGGTGTTTTCTCTAGCTTGCCCAAGAAACCCAGAATACCATATTAGACACGTCCTTGCTAGAAATTGTGAATCGGTTCTGACTCATTTGCCCTGTCCACATTTAGACTGTAATACAGTACAATACTTTGGGTTTGTTTGTCTGTTTTTTTATGTATGTGTGTGTGTGTGTGTTTGTTTGTTTGTTTGTTTGTTTGTTTGTTGTTGCTGCTGTTGTTGTTGTTGTTGTTGTTGTTGTTGTTGTTGTTGTTGTTGATGATGATGATGATAACATAAATGTCTAACCTAGCCCCAATCCGTTTAGAAAAACTGAGCTCTCGGACATTGTAAACATTTACATATTTCAAGACTCGCACATGAATATCAATGAAAATATCTATTCTTTTTATGAGTACATCCGAAGCACAATACAATAGCCGTTGTTGTAGAACGACAGGTAACTACCTAGATTTTGAAAAAAATCACAACTCGTGCAGAAAGTAACTAAATAAACATGTACAAACGATATTCCTACCTCAAAGAACACAGAATAAAAATGAAATGTAAAATGATCAAATAAACTAAGCATTTGGAATTAATTGTAGAATTAATTAGACAAATGGACAATTGACAGTAGTTTACAGTAGAAAGGAGAAATAGATTATTAAAAAGTGTGACAATACAACTAACAATATAGAAAGATCGATTTTATTGGCTGGAAACATTTGTGACATAGAATTAGCTGATTTCATGAATGCAATGTTTAGACTGAGATTGTCTCATGGACTGTGGTAAACAGTTCCATAATATAAATGTAATACCGGTGTATATAATGCTACAAGATGTAACATTTGGGAATATATCTTGAAGGGTAAAAATACTGTTTTTTCTGCTTTTGTATATTTGTACTTCGTTCTTCATGTAGTGCTAGTAAGTTAAACGTGTGTTGCTCGAAATGCAATATTTTTTATGAGAGCAATTGACCCTGTTGTTTGTAAAATACGTTCCCGTAGGGGGATCCTTTAAGATCATCAAGAGCGCCCAGTTTATTGGACCAGGAGAAAAGATTCGACCTGTTATGGGGTCAATCTACATACATTTTGTTGGTGGAATCTCATTGAATTGTTGGCACGTGATTTAAAACATGCATGTCACGTCATATCATGAAGCCTTTTGCGCATCGGGCTGAAAGGTTAAAGTTACAGTTTTAGGTGAACTGACTTTTTAGATGTCCCATTCTGTTCTCTGATACTGGGAAACAAAGCGTCATCATAATCTTATTCTGGTAAGTAAGGTTCTATCCCTCGAACTCCAATTTATTCCTTTGATTTGCTGTTCAAATGCTGTTTATTGGCTTGCAAACTTTAATAACTGAGATGTTTCCTAACATATTTACTTATTGTCCAGGTATGTAAGGTCTCGGTAAAATTAATATACAAGGATTAGATATGCATGTAAACATTGGAAAGAATGTAGGACGCCTTTCAACATTTCATTCGGGAATATCCTTCGATCTAGATAATTATCCCGACCGATCGGGATGATGATAAAAGTTTATCACGATTGACATAATTGTCTCGACGATCGGGATAAATTGTTGCGTTTCGATCGATATATGACCGTACTGAACATGGTGGTACAGTAACTGCCACAGATCTCCTACAAAGCAAAGGTCGGACAAGGGTTATCCAGGGCTATTTTTAGTACTCGCTTGTTTAAAATGTATTTTAACTGAAATGCCTTGCGAAAGACATTCAGTTTAAATTTGATGTGTGAAATATATACAGGAGCATTGAATTTTCCAATCTTCTTCTTTCTGGTGTTTCCCATACTTTGATATTATATTCGTGAACAAATCCCATAAGGAGCAGAGTCAGGCTGGCCTGGTGTAGTACAGATGGCAGGGTAGTGAGTATTAATATATGACAGGTAGTATATTGATGCATGACAAGTCACCAAATTTGAGGCAAGAGAAGACGTTATCAGTATTTGCGTAGTTTAATATTAGCTAATTCGAGGGGGCAAGTACGCCTCGCCTCGGTCTTTTGTGTGTTTGTTCAGCCCATATAGTCTGCAGATCCGTGGGGAAACACAAAAATAACCCTCCCTACTTCAGTGAAGACAACGTTAACTGCAGAGCCAATCATGAACTAGCAAATGACATCTGCCCCACATACACACTTGCTGTAAAGTAGTAAATAAAAAGAAGTAGCGGACTGAGTGACTGGTTTGTCGAGAATAAGAAATTTAAAAAAGTATTATTCATATTCTTGCTGTATTTTTCGCAGTTACAAACTAATTTTAACCGTTTATGTGTAGTTTGTCGATGAGATTAGCTTTGTTTTAATAGTTTTATTTTTATGTAGTTATCGTCAAACCATTTTTTTAAGTTTGTTTTTAAGTTTTCTTAAATTTTTCAAAAATAATTAATATCGGATCGTGGTCAAAAAGATGTTTCTAAGGACCACTCGATTTCGGAATCCATGTACTTTGCACTTGCATGGATATTTGATTTGAATGAAAGAAAAAGCCTTTAAAATAATATTTTGACTTTCAAGGCCTAATAAAAAAAATTGTGTGGTCCCGATTACGTTCAGTTTTAGAATATATGGGGTAGGTAGATTTTTTATTTATTTTATTATACATTTCATTCATGTGTGAGTGTCTAGTTCAGGTTTTCCATTGTTTTTCAAATGGTCTCTGTGTTATTGGGTTCTTCCTATCAGATGTACAGCCATTACATATTGGAAGAATAGTTTTAGAGTGTTACTATGTCTCGTGAGACTTCACAATTTAAAAAAAAATAGGTTCGGCAGTGAAAAACTAGGTGGGGTTGGGTAACCTGAACAAACAATTATTTTTGTAGGCCTTTTATTGACATTTTTTGTTTTTTTAGCTAAATTATTCACAATCTTAGCTTTAGTGTGTCATCATGCCCATGATTGTACAGGCTTTATTTTTATTTAGTTTTCGTCAAACCAAAATTTTTTTTGAGGATTATATATATTATAATATAAATAACATTAATATTGGAAATACCACACGGAGCACAGTTCGTCGATTTCCCAGTAATGAATGAATTTTGATCTAAAATCCTATCTTCCCTTATATATCGCTTACTTCCTAGTCATCTGGTAGACGTCATAACTTTTAAGATCCTAGGGGGAAAAGCGAAATTATACTAGGAGAAGATAGGCCTTAAGAAATGTCCAATATTTAAGATGAAAATTATATCGTTTTGATGCTATTTTTGCTGTAAAAAAAATATTTAAAAAATAAATATATATATATATATCAAAATAATGTAAGCTTATTAATATATTGTACTGTCCTATTGATTCTTGGAACCATGAAGGATATATTCTCCCATTTTTAATAACATAACTTGATTTGTCTTTCTATATATTTCAATATTCTTGTATCCTTTATATGTCTATAGGTAAGAGATTACATTAGCCGAGATGGAGGTCAAACGTATGGAAATCTCGCAGAAAGACCAAGCTGTTGACCTGGTGTCCGTTGTCTTCGAAAACGGTGAACCAATGTTCCAGCATTTAATGCTACCTCACGAGTCAGTACGCATGTTTTGTCAAATCCCTATCGAACGAGCCATGCTTGATGAGGTGTCAACCGTTGCCATAGACACCAAACAAAATAAGGTGGTCGGTGTGTGCGCGTCATATTTATTCTCAAACCATGCTGAAAGTGATGTGTTCGGTGATCATCGGTCGTCGGCCATACTGAAGCCAACCGATCCCATTATCGCTATGACTGAAGAGCTGTCGGAGAGGGTGCTCGCGTTGGGTGAAGTTAAGAAAATGTGGTCAGAGGGAAAAAAAGTGATGGAGATATTTTTATTGGCTGTTAGTGAGGAATGTCGAAATCAAGGCATTGCAAAACAGTTAGTCAACCAATGCTTGATTCTGGCGGAAAGGTCGGGAGCCAAAATGGCGTATTGTGAAGCTACCAATCCTGCATCACAGCACGTTTTCACTGCACATTGTGGATTTGAAGAAATGACTCCTATGACAATGCTTCGCGAATTTGAGTTTCAAGGGTACAAACCCTTTGAGAAAATGTCTCAGAACCTGGGTTGTAAATTATTAATTAAGGCATTATAGCGCCACCCTGTCTGGGAGCAACAACTCACAAGGGCCGTGCTCCAGAAGATTTCCCTTCACATCAATATTATTGTGTTTTTGTTTCATTTTATATTCCAGCTAACATTACAAAAGTTGCATCACTGGCAAGTATGTAAAACTAAAGACCATGTTTGATCGAATATAAAATCGCAAATGATTATAAATTAAGATAAAGTAAAGAAGGTGAAGTTAGTGGTTTTATTTCCTTGGCCATCACCAGTGCATTCACCAGTTTAAGCGGTAAACCATGTATGGTATAATACATATCAGTAATCAAACATTCATATTTTTCATAAAATTAAAATTCATATTTGTCTGAATTAAATGTCTTAGTTAATCATTTGTTTTATTCGTTATATCATGTTATGTATTTTTTTAATAATGAATAACCTACGAATTGTTGTGGATTTGGGCATGCATGCATGCATACAGCTACAAAATTACCCTAATTTATGCGGAAGGTAAGCAGTAACATGTGTTTAATGCTGGCAAAACCGATTTGATAAATAAACTACCCGCCATCAGGTGGTATTTTGATTGTATTGATATATTGATTATTTCTGTTTGTGCACTAACTAGTGCTTTTGGATTGACTATGTAAAGATACTCTATCGTTTCAAACTCGATAAAATTACCTATGTCTTCAATCTATCAAATTGAATGAATGTTTAAATAGAGTGAATATCACAGACGGTTCAAATTCATATGAAATTCAAACCATTTGTTCGCTATACGTGGAAGATATTGACGATTTGAAATGTCCAGTAATTGAGCTAGAAGACCATGACAACATACTCTAACAGTCTAAAATTCAAATTGTTCGTTTGGTTCATCTATAACTTGGAGCCTTCATTCTGAACAATTAATGCCTGCATTTCGAGCAAGATATCGGTCAACACTTTGGCGAATTTCGTTGCACCAGTTTCTGGACAACTATTGGAGCATGAGATGGCTAAATATGTGTTAGTTTCTCGTATATTATATGCCACACCATAACCATCAACTTCTACGGAACCAAAACACATCACCAAGACATGGTCAGATGGAACCTACAATTGATAATATCAAAGAAAGACTGATCAAAATATTAGCCCATAATAATTTATATTGTTATCATATATCTCATCGTAGCATAAACTAAAAGATAAAAACGACATCGCAATGATGACTAACACAAATGCAAATGTATAGAATAATTCGGTCCAGGGCAGAATAATACTCCTATAGATGTACTGATAAGACAACACTGATGCAAAATCTTCGTTTGATCCTAATCTTTTAAAAAGTAAAATGCCCCATGAGAAATTTCCCTGAAAAATCAAATTTCTTGAAATCGCTCCAAACTTTGCCATATGGAAGCTTCTTCCTGGCCCTATAGATATGATAACTGAAATCTAAATGTGTTTTCGTGGTACAACGGATATGCTTTTTTTCTGGAACAAAGTAACAGCAAAAGTTAATAGCTTAAGCTACCTGACTAGATGAAAGCGCATATCGAACAGCAGTTAGATAGGCTGGATCCGTAAATATATCTGGAACAGTCTCTCCTAATTCCTTTGCAGTCAAGTTCAACGCAAAAAAGTGCCTGTCAATACCATCTCCATATATAGTCTACAATAATAAGGAGGTTCTTCATTTAAGAGTCATGTCTATTGTCATTAAATGGGTAGTTGGAATATGATGAAAGGCTTTTACTTTCTTCATCACAAAAGTATGTGTGTTCATGACGTTGATATACCGTGACCTCATTATTAGCTCACTTGTATATGAATAAATTACTTACGTCATTGAAAGTTAAAGTACCAATGAAAATGATGTTTGAAAACTCCTAAATTATGTTACTAATACCAGGAACATGTGATTTTAAAGTTTGATATTTTGCCTATGGGCCGAAACATTGGCTACAATTCAACCATTACTGGACTGTAGTTTTCGGCTGTAGTCGGATGCAAGCCGAGCAGAAGAACATGATGCTGAGGTGATATCCCTTAGTGAAATTTAGTGACTGTTCTTTCTTTACAGGAATATACATTCCTGCCGACAAAGGCACAATTATGAGAATGGCCGATCTATCATTTTGGATTAAATAAATGACACTGCCTGTATAGACTAAAAATCTCCGCCTTGGTGATGCTGTAAGGATTACATTGTGTCCTTTGAACTCCTGAAATACCTGGTCATATCTCTATACCACATAATCATCTTAGTAGTTTAAGTACAACTTTGGCGAGTAGTGAATACATATAATTATAGCTGACTTAATTAAGTTAAATGAGTAATTGCATAATTACTTACATCATTGATATGCGCCTTGTGTGTCACAACGGCTTTTCTCAATAATCTGTACCTTTCTCTAGACTGTAATAAAGATAACCACTGTTTATATATCGTATTAGACCTTACCAGCTTCAACTAGATCGAGTTTCAATGGCAATATAAATTAATGAAAGAACAAATACTTCAATGATGTATTGACAGCAGGAGTTTCAGTCTAAACAGCTATTCTTCGTTCGTTTCACCATAATCTACTTTACACAATTAAATTTTCACAGCCAACTTCCATTTTGAAAGTTAAAAATTGTTTGAAGTACTTCAAATTCTACCTTCGGACAGAAGCTGGGGTTTATCTTACGAATTAAGAAGTATCAGAATTGGCAAATGAATGTAAATCAAAAGGAGAAAGTGTATGCTTACTTCTACACTGTCATCCACCATCGCTTTAGAAAAGTTAATAGAATCAATAGTACACGATCTGATGGTATCAGTACGTCCACCTTTGAATCTCTTAGTTGTACAACTCTCGTATGTCGCAGTAATTCTCCTGTGCATCCTGTGAATAGCAGTTAAATAGCAGAGTATTTTGAAATGTAAACTTATCTTACGAAATGCTGGGGACATTTAGATATTATTCCTAAATATCTTTCCTTCGTTCACCCAAGGAAAGTACGAGTGGTATAGGAGCCCTTGATTTGTAGGGACAAAACCCTTATGGCATAAGTATGTTCTGGTTGAATGAAAACAATATATTGAGACTTCTATAATTATAGCTACGGACAAATAAATAATATATAGGAAAAATAATGGTGACTCTTACCATATTGACTCATACTTTAAGCAGAGCAGGACCACTGACGTAGACGCACGTTATTGTGGCGTAGCGCACACAGTTTATAAATCCTATATTTCTGTTTGAACGGGTATAACTTGTCTTTTTCGTGATATAATAAAGATTAACTTCATAGACATACCTATAAAATGCAACTTGTATTGCCACTTGAATGAAGCCATCGGGGCTCAGATTATTCTGCTTTGGGAAGTTCTTCCCAAATGGTTTAAATTCGAATAAATATAACTGCAAATCATTGACTAATCTAGTGATAAGAAAATAGAGAAAGATTATATTAATTGTACACGCACGCACGCACGCGCACACACACACACACATTCATTCATTCATACATACATACATACATACATACATACATACATACATACATACTTATACTTGAAACTTTAATTTCACTTGCAATTCATATTTCTTATCAGCTACAGTAGTAACTTTTCCCATTTTTCATTTTTGATTTTATTTTACATGATATTAGTCGACTTCATGTACAAAACAATCATATTCATACATAGAAATACGGAAGGCATATAATTGCTTGGCATTGTTTAAACTTAATTGCACGAATTATAAGTTGTACATTTCTTTCAATACATAAAAGTAAGCATTGAACACATTATAGATACTTACAAATCTAAATTTCTCTTTGCAATTTCTATGTCATGGATGACGTCATCACTCAAATTGAACTGAAGTCTCTTTGGATCTGGTAGATGGACAGACTCAGGCTTAACTTCATCAGAGTAATTATTTCTGAGACCAAAAACGGTAACAACACGAGCAAACTATTTAACAGTTACATTTGTTTTTGTTACACATAGAAATCACATTTGAAAATTAATTGATCTTCCATCTTTACATCCAATTCAAATAAATTAGTATATGTAAATAGCTTAACGAATTGCTCATTGTATGACATAAGCACTCGTGCATATGTGAATTAAACACTTGTCAGTGAGTGCTCAGCAAAACAAATAAGATGGCCTAAGTTTCGCCAAGATTCGGGACGATTCGGAACGCGTAATGGTAAGAAATAGTTTATATCATATTTAGGGAAAGTCGTGACAAATATTTCACAAGCACTTTAAGGTCCAGTCCAATGTGTACTCAATGGCAGAGTCACATGCAATCAAACAAAAAAGCTTGCATATGATCCCCTCCTCTTTAAACCATAGAGTGTACAAGACAATATTGTCATGATAAATCATAATTATTTGGCCAACAATATCTTGATATATCCAAATAAAGTTAGAAACCCAGGGATTATTGAATATAATATTTGTAATGGCTTACATGAAGATAAGCACATTGTCTAGAAGTGTTGCTACCGGTGGACCTTCTAGCCATGCATGCTCAAATACCAATCCACAATTTCCATCACGACTAACTATTAACTGAGGAAGAATCAGATAGGTTTCTGTATACGTTAGTCACTCTTGCAATTCCTAAATTTCTGCATATAATCCTATCATTGATTAGCACATATCGTAGTTGCTGTAGACACACTGTATTTTAGATTTAGTCTAGCTCATCTTTAATTCACACGATTAGTGATTGTTTGTGTAGTTTCATTTTTTCGTATCAAGGATCTCCAAATTAAACCAAAGGAAAGTTTGTACATCACAATTTCCTTTTTGCAATTAATTAATGTGACGTTATTACACTAAGTGAAATCATCCTCCTTCGTTTGAAAACTATATGAAAACATATTTATTTGAAAACGTGTTAAAATGTACCCCCTACCTGTAAAGTTTTATCATACCACCTGTTGCCACTGTTGGCATGGCTACCACCGCCATGTAATATCTGATTGGCTAAAGCACTCAATCTGTGCTGGTGTGGACCGTTGATTGGCTCATCCAGACATAAGATAAATAGTGATCTCGTGATCGTTTCGACAATATGTGCGTTTGATGCACCTTTCAAAAGTAGAAACAAAACAAAATATATCTTTAATAATATAATTATTTTGAATTTCGAGCATAACCATTTATAAATTATACTTTACACTCAACCCATGAATATCACCTCTACCTTTGTATGATTAAGAAATACCTTCCTTCCTTCCTTCATTTATTTATTTATTTATTTATTTATTTATTTATTTATTTATTTATTTATTTATTTATTTATGCATTTATGCATTTATGCATTTATGCATTTATTTATGCATTTATGCATTCATTTATGCATTCATTTGTCAAACATACACTCAAAAAAAAAGAAATGCATTATACACACAAATGTTATTGCGCATATAAAAGGTACATATGAAGTAACAACATAAAGAATACAGTAGTAATAAAAGTAGATGATATACATGAAAGATAATAAAAGCAATATAATAATGTAGAGCTGTAAATGTTCAGGTGTAAATCTTGGCACAAGTAGGTAAATGGAACAATGCAATGTGGAATTTGGCAAGGCATATTTGACTGGGTGCTGGAAGCTAATAAGTATCCAGCACCTCTCTCTCTCTCTCTCTCTCTCTCTCTCTCTCTCTCTCTCTCTCTCTCTCTCTCTCTCTCTCTCTCTCTCTCTCTCTCTCTCTCTCTCTCTCTCTCTCTCTTCCAATTAGTCATTAAATAGTCGTAAACTACAGTTAAAATGGCAACCCAATTAAATAATCTAGGTACAAATGTATTAAGATATAAGCTAAAGATTGTTTTATCCTAGTATAGATGTTTAGAAGGTTGCTTAGCAAGAAACATTTATATCTATCGTTTTTTTCATCAACGAAAACCAGCACGCCTTATCATAACTCCGTTCAACAAATTCTTGAGCAGAATACGCCACAATCTTGACCTTGCTTACCCAGTTGTGTGAGTTTCTTGTTAACTTTAAACCATGTATCTCTATTTTCTGTTGTGAGTATACCCACGGGATCAGACGACTTCGATGACATGTTAACTACTTTCACTAACTGGGCATACAGCTCATTCACTCTTAGTGGCTTACCATTGGGATAATAAACATCTAAGGCAAAGAACTAAAATAGGAAAAAGTCAAAATGTTCAACTTACAAAAGAATTATTAACTTTGATGAATCAAAACTCAGGACGTGTCTTTGAAATTACCTCAGATTTGATAAATAATATACATGTAACAGTATACACATGCTATTTTGCTATGTTGTTTCAGAAATGAACACTGAGACAATGAAGCTTTCATATTTCATCGGCAATACACAAGAAAAATAGTGTGTTTTCAAAAATTGCAATCCTTGCCAGATACTTTCATATTATGTTGGCAATCTAACCGCACGAATGCCCTAATTACAACAATCATTATAGAATCATAATCTTATAAGCATTCACGCAGCAAGTGATGAAAACGTTGCAACCCTGATATCGGTTAGCATTGTGCCTTCGCATTGGGATATCTGCCCTGCACATGTCTGGCAGAAAAATCTTTCAGTGAAAATGCCCATATTAGGGCATGAATATATCATTTGCTTGAAATTCTTTTAAAAAACACATATCATACCTAGATTTTGAGACCTACTTACATGATTATTACGCATGACTATGATATGTTTGGGGGCATCTTCTTTGTTACCATGGTAAACCCATGAAGAATCTCTATCAGGTCCAGGAATACGGCAAGTTGAAAACATTTTATAGTATTGAATCATGCATAGACGGTCACCTCTTGTCATGTCAATTGGAAGCTTTTCGCTGTTGTTAGACAAAGAGAAATAGATAAGTAGATTTAGTTTGAATTATTCAACATGATACAGATGGTTCCATTAATGTTCCACAATTATCAATTCACATTTTTTTCAACTTTATCAAGTGAAAACACTGCCTAGTAAATTTCAAGGAATCTATGACCATTTGAGGTACACTGCTGACTCAGATGTATACGTGCATTTGCTTTGTTACCAGTTTTTCATGGCAAACAACACAACTTACCTGTCAACTATGCCCTTGAAATCCAAAATACCAGCTATCAATTTTGCAGCAAAACTACAGAGAAAACAAAGAGTTTTATATCTGACACTTTAAAAGATGTATGAACAGTTACTCATCAAAAGCTAACTTGATGATAAGGTAAGATGTTGTCTTATAATTCAAAAATGTGATTAAACTTAACCTTCTTTACTGGTGACACGGTTAGGCATGATTAACCTTTAAGCTTGACTTTCTTCCGAATATGACAAGTATTTTTATTTTGGCATATTTACGCCCATATGTATATCGTACTTCACAAAACGTTGCTTAGTGTTGGCCCAGTAGTAAAAGTCCACGGCCAGTAATCGACAAGTGACAATTTTTTTTAAATTTATGACTGCACTGATAGAGGATTATAGGATTTACACAATCGCCGAGTGGGGCGCTGATATTTGCGCCATATTGGATTTTCGAACATGAGTGTTCGCTATTCATTTCCTCCTACATTTGTGACACACAGGTGCATAAAATAATTATACAGATTTGTGTCGAAAGTCATGTCATGGAATACCATGTAGTAAATATGCTGAAAAACGTACATCAAGATAATTCAACTTTGCATGATCTTGAGGCAAATAACCCACTATAAAATCAGTTTTCGATAACATCACTATGTTTGGGCTTAGGCCCTTAAATGACCCAAAATGTTGTCATTTGTCAGTGACTGTGGTAGTATGCATTCACGTAAGACAAACATGTAAAGAATGCAAAAAAAAACCGCAATTCTACATGTAATTTGAATAAATACTGTCACAATACATTTTAAGCCAATAGTAACATTGGCTTGCATCTAGCAATGACAAATATGTCTATGTCTATGTATATCTACTGTAACAACAGACGTGACTAATGTTGAAAAGTTTAAGAAATGAATGTAGTGGGTTTCTTCCAAAATAGGTCTGAGGGGAACGTCCTCTGTCCAGAAAGTGTGTTATGATAGAATTCTTAGCCTAAGGGTAAAGTATCAAAATAACACAGCACTAACCTTAGTTGGTCTCGCTGACTCGAAAAGTCCTGAACAGGAAACATTGCACCAGGACTTATACTTATCACGGTTGGGTTCCTGTCGCCGAGAAATGTAACATCACGCCACCAATCGGCATTCTGATTATATTTACATAAATAAAAAAATGTCAAATTAGAAATTAAAAACTGCTATCAAGAGAGCTTGAAAGCATGTGTCGCTTGTGTACTCATACATACATACATACATACATACATACATACATACATACATACATGCATGCATACATGCATGCATACACACACACACACACATACATACATACATACATACATACATACATACATACATACATACATAACATACATACATACCCCCTCCTCCCCCTTCTCACTCCCTCCTCCCTCCCTCCTCCTGAGATTCCCAATATGTGTTTCATTGTATAGAAGTGTTATGCTTACCCAGTTGTCAAGTTTCTGGGCTCTCTGCAATAACTTTATTTGGAGCTGTTCACCTTTACCACCTGGTTTACCAAATTTATCAACAATCTATAATCATATAGAACATACAGAAAAATACATAATAATTGCGATATCGCCGATGCTTTGACATATATATTTTAGCCAATACAATACAATAATACAATACAATACAATACAATACAATACAATACAATACAATACAATACAATACGTACAATAATATGAGGAATCTCAAGTAATATGGCAAACATGCATCCGAAACTTTAATTCTGTTTCTGAAATGGTAGTATATTGTGCAAAAACAATACATAATATAGATATGAAATTGTAAATACATAAGGCGTTGGTTTGTATGATTGCGGTAACTGAGGCTGTACTGAATTCGTAACAATTGATTATCATGAAATTTGAACACAAGAACAATTAAGATGAAGGTCAAATAAATACACACACACACACACACACACACATACACACGTGTTTAGTCATTCTTAAATACTATGGTGGAAGGGGCTGTGTAGTATGAGTCTGTAATTTTTTTTACCTGTGCATTTTACGTAAATGTTAAAACTAACCATGTATTTGACATGAAACACTACCAAAGTGTTAAGTTTCTATTAAAGCTTGATGACCTTGACTTCAACATGTCTATATCTAAATTTAGATTTCCGACCATCGATTTGCCAATAATATTTTCTGTCTTGTTATTCCTGGTCTAATAATCAGTTGAGAATATTTTTAAACAAAAACACATTTATCGCCATTTGTGCAATAATGATATCACAAAATCTCTCTGTGGTATTATACTGTTCGTGCATTGTCTCTATAGATTGACAATTCCCTTTTTCGTATGCAAATTACCTTTTTCGTATGCAAATTCCCTTTTTCGTATGCAAATTACCTTTTTCGTATGCAAATTACCTTTTTCGTATGCTGATATTCGTCTTCAGATAGCAATGGACGTAGAGTTACAAGATACTTATGTAGGGTTTGTTGTAATGGTGGCAATGGTAACTTTGGGAGAGTACTTTGGTAAGACAGGAGCGATTTCATGACCAATGGATCCTCAAACTTGACTATGGATGGCTGTGTCATGTTTATAGCTGTTGTGCAATGTATTTGAACTGTCGTATACAGAGCGAGAAAAGACGTGCATTAGAAAAATCTGGTAAAGAAATGATAAATCGTTCATTGTATCAGTCGAGATTGATATCAGAAAATTAAGAACCAGTTACTTTTTTCATTAGGTCCTCTTCCGTCATTCGCTATAGCAACAAGGAGACCCATCTCCTCCCATTTCCACTTCAGTGTCACTGTATGGTTGCACTGATGGAGGGATATTAATGGGTGGGTTGGTAAGTGGAAGGATGGGCTGTTTATGTCCTTTGCTAACAATTTAACATGTGATTTCATTAGTACAATAAGTTGTGCTAGTACGCCATTTGTTCCTATTTAAAAATGATAATCTATATACAATCGAACAATTCTCTGCAGACCGACACGCTGCCCGCAATGATTGTTCATAATTCCATATACCTATTGCATACCATAACCTTTAACAAAGTATGGTAAAAACAACTTAAGCGTGACATGTTAATCTGTAGTTTATTTGTATGGCAAGCTATCATTGTGTAGCGACCTTGACCTTGACCTTAATGTATGACATTTCTTATATGTTATTGGATATAATGATAGTAAGGCGACACTGTATCCCTCCCGGGCACTGTACACGTAGATGATGTACAATGTTGAGAAGTACAGCCGTACATTAAAGGACCATGCAAGATTAGAATTAAACTCTGGATTAGAATACACAGTTGTCTTGCAGGAGTATAAAAAGTGAATACACAGTTGTCTTGCAGGAGTATAAAAAGTGAATACACAGTTGTCTTACAGGGGTATAAAAAGTGAATTCAAAAGAATGGTCTTATTTGGCCCAATGACAGTCTGGAATATCCCCAGTTCGGGATAAAAAAAAAAACCACATACAATATACTTTCCGTATGTATCCTGATCGGGATAAACGTTTTGCCTGAGCGGGATAATGGATAACAACATGATTTGGATAAAATACTCTTCAAATACCTGTTGCCCTGGACAACGTATATACAACCCTGGCTTTTGAATGTAGGTCTTTGAGAGTAGAAAGCATGTACATACTTGTTACCACATAGTTATGTGCCCCAGAGCGTTCATAGGTTATTTATACCAATTATCCCCCAGATGCATGCCAATTATCCCAATCGGGAGACAATCCTACCTGTATGATTCCACAGATAAGATAGTACAAATGCGAGAACGTGGGACTGAATCATAGGCCTTTAAATAATGAGTTTGTTGCCAGATCAACAGTTAAAAATGGCGTTGAAATAATAATGTATCTCTATTACATATCAACTATGCTAGTTTATTCGAGCAAACAACAGTGTCAAGCCTAAAAGTACTATACATGTTGTAGAGACAATAACATTAGGTAATTTAATTAGCACACACCTGTTATTAAAAGCCGTAGTAATTGTCAACTGACGAACAAATCTGAGAAATTCATGGGAATAAAGCCTAACTTACCAGAATACAGTGCTGTGTTATCAAGTATCAGAGTACAAACTGAGACGTGTAGGAAAGGTCTGCTCATTCTTCAACCACTGGACTTTATTCAACCAACCAGTGTTTACTTACAATAGATCTATTATCAGAGCGACCCCGTGTCCCAGATTGAATGACAAAATATTCTAAACAAAAACATTCGAGTCAATAACGTTCTATGCCGACGATGGAAGTAAACACATTATACATACAGAAAGTTCTCTTTAAATTTTGAGACTGGGTGAAATATTTGTGGCTTTCTGTACCTTGTACCTTGTACCTTGTAGTCTTCACTTCCAAAATTGGTCCACCAGGGACTATAACTGGAAGGTTCTGACGAGAGTGGTGGTGGGCGTTTAGATGGACCTTGTGGGGTGCTGGTTTCTTATGAGGATTTTGAATGTCTCACAAGATTGCATGTCAACAGTACTTTGTGGTAAGCTGTTCCATAATGTGGCTTCCGGATAAAAGGAATGGATGGAGGGTGTTGATGTGTAGCGGTACATTTCAAGTTGTAGGTTCTTCTACTTCGCGTGATTTTGGGCCTGATGTAATTTTATGAGTTGAGGCCTGTTTTGTCGTTTAGGATTTTGTGTAAGATTGTGAGCTGTTGAGTTTTTCTTCTAACTTCTATTGTGTCCCATTCTAGTTTTTGTAGCATTCTGTAACACTTGATTTTGGTTTGTAATCCCCAAGTACAAATCTTGCTGCTCTGCGTTGAACTTTTTGAAGGGTCTCAATATACTTTTGTGTTCCTGGGTTCAAGGCTGCTGATGTATATTGAAGGTGTGGTTGGACTATGGTTTTGTACAAGTTTTGTTTGACAGTCCTAGAACAGTGGTGAAAGTTTCTTTGAGTGAAGTTTAGTATTTTGGTGGCTTTTGTGGCTGCATGACGTGTCTGCTGATCCCATTTCAGGTTGTGTTGAAGTATGATGCCCAAGTACTTAACTTCTTTGACTTCTTCTAGTGTCGCAAATGGGTTTTGATATTTATCATGACTGTGGTGTGATCTGTCTTTCCCCAAAGCCTCTGGGAGCACATACTCCCTGCTGCCTCTGTAACTACATGGAATTAAAATCCTTCACATGGCAACCTTGTCCTTCCAGTGTCCATTTATATATGAAGCTTGGTTGATTGGGGCTCAATGGTAGTTCACACCCTTCAACCCCCATCCCCACCCCACAGGTCTTAGTCATTACCAAACGAATGGATGCCACAAGGCTCTAACCAGCAATGAACATGTTACAAGCTAGCCCCTCTAACAATCATTACAATCATTACATTCCTCATTACAAACTATGTCTGCAAGCTTGAGAATTTTGGGAGACACTAAATTCATCCCAACGTCTGTGCTATATGTGATTGTGAAATAAATGAGAAGAAGAAGAAGAAAAAACAAGAACAATATGTTATTTACTATTATTAGTTTTATTTTGTAAATTCACTCCAAGTCATAAAAATGTATTTACATTTCACATATTGATGTACACAAGACATCAATTCTTTAATCTTGAATCTCAAAAATACTGCTACACAAGATGAAATGTTTCGTATTATTCATACATTGCTTCTCAACACATCGCATTTAATTTGTGCAGACTAATTGTTAAACTAAAGATCATAGACAAATTTCCTAGACATGACTCATGGAAGGTGACGTTTGCGGTCAAACAACGGGAAAGAAATATACCAATTGCTCATTTCTCATTTGTTATTATAGTTAATTGAAAATGTTCTTACGTAGATGTTCAGAACACTTGCACTCACACTCTTTTCACACTCATTTGGCTGCACGACAAAAATTCAGAAAAATTGTCCATTTAGTTTTTAGTGCACAACACCCTGTCGAATATAACCTGAAGAATTGCTTAAGCCAACTCAAGCAGTTGCATCAAGATTAATAACTTTACAAAAACTCTGATAATTACTTGCATTGGTTGTTGATTAATAATACATGTTTTGAAAGTATGCAGAAAATCTTGAAACCACCAGCAATTTAATTTCATTTTACATATTTCAGTCAGATGGAAAATAATATTCAACCAGTTTTAAGAATGCAAAAATTATAATTAGGCTAATTCCTATAAATGACATTGCTATGCTTTGCAAACATTTACAGGTATATCACATGGTTCTGCTGGCTGACCAATAAAATCACCTTCTATATACAGTGCAAAATGAGAGGATCTGTATTAACATATCATTACCATAAATTTGCATATCCTGATAATCATTAACAGAATTAGCATAAATGAATACAACTCATTCATACATTATGCAGTAGATGACTTTGAGAGTTTGACTTTTAAAAGTAAACACACTATGAAAATTATGTCACAAACTTGGAAATCAAATTCAAGACAAAAATAAAACTATATATAAAAACAATTTTAATACACAATTCTCTAGTTTTAGACCTGTGCACATATTCACACACTATGGAAGGACAGAACAACCTTACAAACCTTTTTTTTTTGAAAACTTGTGCTAGTAATAAACCTAGTTTCTTGTTAGCTCTTACCAAGGATACAAACAACTGTGAAATTTGTCTAAAAAAAACCTTGCCTCTGTGATAAAAATAATCTAGAAATTGAGATGGCCAGCGGGTAGCCTAAGTTTACATAAAATCTACACAACAAATCAATTGGATAACTTCATTAAAATGAAATAAACATAAAATACTTTTTATCCAGTACTGTAAACATGATACACTGATAACCAATAAAGTAAACATTTGAGGTCACTTGTATTTAAGATTGCTTGTGGAAATTAAAGCAATCTATAGCTACTTTGAATTAGGTCCTTGATACTTGAAACAATATGATATATTTGACTTTAGATTCTTAGTCTAGGAACACGATTTTGTGTTTTCATTCAAAAAACACCATTTTCCAAATCAAAGTCACACAGTTGTACTATATATATATATTCAATATGTATTCACAATTAGGCCAAATAGCGCTCGATCTGATTTTAATACGCTATTACAAAATGGGCACAACATCATCAATCTTTTCTGTTACTATAATATAGGAAGCACATTTTTCAATTTTTCAACACAACTAGAATGAATCCAGTACAACTTCACCAAATAAGGGCATTAATAACTGCCACTAGTTCATTTTCTACATCTAGGTATGTTGTGCACCTGTACCTGATAAAATTTCTCCTACAGTTGATATGACTATCTGATCTTCAGCATGTCAAGAATCATATATGGAATTATTCACTTCATACTATTTTATAAAATTTGGAGTTAACGACTGACATGATTTCAGATATATGAGCATTCCATGGACTTTCATCACATATTCCGTCAATTGGGCATATATCATTGGGAAACCTACATGTTTGTTTCCATGTTTGTCATGTTAGCTGTAACCAATACTTTCATGATTTCTTCAAGTTGGTCTATCAGCATATAGCATTATCACAACAAGGTTATCATTGGGACCTAAAGTTTTATCTCCCTCCCCTCTATAGTTTGGATCTTTCACACTGCCTGCACTATAGTTTGGATCCTTCACACTGCACCGTTAAACTCTGCATTTCAAGAAGACTAGCAGCCAATGAGAGAGCTAGTTTCTTAGAGTCAGTTTCAGGACTACTGTTGAATGCAGAGATGGCAATGTTAATATGAGTTTCCCTTGGGTTGTAGCATACTCCATAGCCATCAGGTACAACTGGACCAAAACACATCAACAGGTCAAACTTTGACGGCACCTAAAATAAAATAAGAAAGTCAGCGAAAAGTCACTTAAATGTCAAGACTTATGCTGTGTTTCCTGTTCTTTAGTGAGGTGACATTCAAACTGCCATTGGCTGTAATTTCTTATACCAGCACAATGTTTTCTTTGCACTTGGTAATAAAACATTACTCTCTAAGTGTGAAAGGTATATGAGATATGATGCTAAATTTTCAGGAGAGACATAGTGAATTATTTTCTTACAACATGAGAAGACAACTTACTGTTAATATTCAGCTATCTGTGCATCCGTAATCAGATACAATTGGCATCTTGAAGCATAATTTCTTAGTAATATGTGTTAAACATCAAAAACATTGACCTAATGACCCAGTTATCCACTTTACATCAAATTAGGTGATTGGGTCACTAGGTCACTAAATTGACATTTTCTTTTCAGACAAAACTTGCACATCAAGTGAGTCAGAATATGTTCTTAACTAAAGGTTAAAGTCAGAAGCTATAGTTGAATGAAAGGATAAAAAAAAACACAATTAGACCCTTACCTGACTAGTTGAAAGTTTAAAATGCATAGCAGTTTGATAGGCTGGGTCCATAAAAAGTTCTGGAACATTCTGTCCATCTTCTATAGCCGTTAACTTCAATCCTAGTAAATGTCTATCAATACCATCACCAAATATAGCCTGAAAGAAAATTTATAATTAAGACTATTTAGAAATCTGAGTAAATGCTGCTTGATTTAATTAATAACCACAACAGTCGATTTTCTGTGAGATGTTGTAAATTTTGTTTAGTCTTGCTTTTCTTAATTACATTTGAAATAACATTTTCACCATAAAACCATGGAAAGACATGTTGACCTCTATAATTGTGAGTGATTAAACTGAACAAAGATTAAACATAATCAATGACAGAGAAAAGATTTTACTGGTAAACCTAGGGTACAGTCAGGTGTCAACCATCTTCCGTATGTAGCACCTGCAAACCCCTCTGGGTGTGCAGAATACACGGTATTGTATGGAGAGACATCTTGGAACTAGCAACATGGTCTCAAGATCTTACCAAATGCTTGTAATTCTAAAGAGCTGATTTGACATATGAGTACACTACAATCAGTATACATGTATACTTACTTCATTTGTATATGTTCTGTGTGCGTTTATAGCCTCTCTCAATAACCTGTACTTTTCACTGGGCTGTAATGAGAAGAATATTATGTCAAACATACTTCCCAAATTACAAGCTTGTCTACAATTGCATAATAAACATTATGGAACTGATCAGCATTGATACGTTTCCTGTTTCCTATACAGTCCAAGAGTGAAACAGGTGTAGAGTGAAACAGGTGTAGAAAACCGGCTTACTGTATCAATACTGGTACAGGTCCTCCAAAAGCTACTTGACTTTTCAACTTTTTACCATTGAGATGAACTTGCCTCATAAGCTAATGTCAGCAGTGGTAAGAGGCAGATGGTTTAACCACTCGGCTACTGACAACTCCAAAGAGGCACAGGCTGAGTTTATACAAGTTTAGGCATAGTTTTTGCAACATATTTAAAAGTTACTTGTATTATTGTACCTACTAAAGCATACTTAACAATCACTTGCAATTAACTGAACTCAAACCTAGTATTAAGATATAAGCCATAAACAATCTGATGACGCAATTTATCATATGTATCAAAAAATGTTAAGGAAATCCTTACTATGCAATCAACTGTCTAAGAAGACAATTGTAATGGTATGGAAGACATGCATTGATATTAACATTATACTGGAATGTGGTTTTATTTAATTATTTTCATTTCAGTAAAAAGCTTATAAACTCAGTTTGTGCTACTTTAACATGCACTTACCATTTTTCCATCATTCACCATTGCTTTACAGAATTCATCAGAGGCAATAGAACAAGATCTAATGGTATCAGTACGACCAAGTCTGTATCTCCTTATCGATCCACTCTCATATGTAGCAGCTGGTTCATTATAAACTCTGTAAATTGGTAAAATAAACATTGGTTCTAGTTTATAAGACTCTAGCAAAGAACATGATCTGAGCTCCCTTGAGGATCATTTAAAGTTCTGTGGTTATCAGAAAAGTGTGTCCATGTCAAGGGCTTTTTGATTGTTGATAAACACAATATGTTGCCTCTCAGTCACTGTGCCAACTCTTACCCATTCCAAAGGCCAAACACCATGTCAAGTTTAACTTACATACATGATGTCAGTGTACACTTGGGTCAAAATCCTCTCACAAAAGGTTTAACTTTCGGATCATGAAAAATTTTCACTTGAGCAACCCTAATTATAATCTATGTTCTTGTAGTTTGGAACCCAAGGAATAAGTATGTTAATCAGATGAATGCTGGGCTTTCATAGTTGCTGACGTTACGGAGTTGATTTGATATACCTAATTATTTATAAACATACTTATACTAAGGCAAAAATAAAAACAAATTGTTTGTTTCTGATAACATGATTTCAGAAACTGGGTAGGTAGTGATTTTATCTTATTTTACAATTTACTTTTTTTAATTACTTCAACCCAAAGACAAGATACTCGTTGGTCACGATACTTTCGTAACAGTTAATGAGGTGTAAAAGAAGTAAATGAAGACAATTGTGTGATTCAGAAGTAGACAAACACAATATGCAGACTGTACTGTTATAGACTGAAATGACATCATTTCTCTCTGGAATGTGATTTTTTTTAAAAAGTAACCTAAGATAGTTTGGCTAGAAAATCTACATGGAAATAGAAGTAAATTATCATAATTTTACCTTTTTACATATAAAGATACTTTAGGGTCGGTGGCTTAAAATAGGGTCGGTCGGGTTATTGGAAACACACTTTTTTTATTTGGTCTACTAAGCATGCTGCACTTTATATACATAATCTAAGTGCAAACTTACCTATAGTAAGCAAGCTGCAATGCAACTTGTATGAAAGCATCGGGACTCATCTTATTTTGCTTTGGAAAATTTTTCCCAAATGGCTGGAACTGAAAGGCATGTACCTGTAGGTCATCGACGAGGCTGTAATATACAAGCAAAAAATAATATTCAATCTTGTTTTTTTAATTTTGCTCAATAACGTTTGTCCTAATAATATAAATAGGAATGTATATTGTAAATGTACATTTTCTATTTGTTCTGAACAATGCACTTCTACCATTCTACTACTGACAGTAGCTCTTGCAATGATTTGACCGTTCTCTGCCATGCAAGCTACCATGAATTTAAACTATTTAAAGTCTCAAGTGATCTGTTAGTCCAAACACGACATATATCAACAGACTGATATGTTGTTTAATAGTATTGTTATAAATTAATTATTGATTTGAATAAATCTGCAATACTTACATGTTCAAATGTTATTTTCCAATGTCAACATCAAAAGTTTTAAGTCTCAAGTCGGTCAAAACATCAGAAATTGCAATTTTTTAGTTTCTCAACTTTAATGTACAATGTATCATATTGTAGATACATTACTGATTTGAATAAATCTGCAATACGTACAAGTTCGCAATGTCAATATCAAAAGTTTTAAGTCTCAAGTCGGTCAAAACATCATAAATTGCAATTTTTACAACATTTTATATTGAAGATAAATTATTGCTCTGCAATACTTACGAGTCCAGATGTCTTTTTGCAGTGTCAATATCATCATAAAGTTCATTGTTAAGTTTAAACTGTAATTTCTTTGGGTCTGGTAGATGTACAGGTACAGGTTTCATTGCGTCTGAGTAATTGTTGCTGAAATAATTGAAATGATATAATAAGCATACACATTTTAGTTATATTGCAAACAGTCTGAGATATTAGTTTTGGTATACAATACATTAAAGTTAGTTTTTATGTAGCACTTTCTTACTCCGTGCTAAAAGAGTTTTATAATTACATTTTGTATTATATACCTCTGGCATGGACCTATAATTGGGCAACAGCCCCTTTTTATGCTTCATCAACTCCCAAGGGAGCAT
Organism: Glandiceps talaboti; assembly: GCF_964340395.1. Taxonomy (NCBI): domain Eukaryota; kingdom Metazoa; phylum Hemichordata; class Enteropneusta; family Spengelidae; genus Glandiceps; species Glandiceps talaboti. The sequence continues at coordinate 8,302,711 of NC_135558.1, read as the reverse complement.
ACAGTCCATTGCAGCCTATGTAGGTGCATAGCATTAAAGCATTCACGTAACAACCTCTATCCTACAAGGTTCCCAATTATACAGCTGGGTTGACTGGGGCATCGTCGTGGTTCAAATCTTACCCGAATTTAGCCATTCAGAAGTGAACTGCAGCTGAGTGATAAGACTCAAGCCTGCAACTAGCAGATTCTTGGCTTACCACTCTAACCATTCCACCATCATGACTTAACAAATCAATCTACAACGTATTAACTCTGGAAATGATGACAATTGCCATACACTTTTTATCAAATCAGAAACTTGCAGGAAAACAAACATCTGGGTTTCACTTTATTTATTATTTATTTGTTTGTTTGTTTGTTTGTTTGTAAACAGCAATGCATCCACAATATGGGTTTCCATTCAACTGCATGTTCACTTTCCATTTGTATTTCATATTTTCTATTTATGTATATGACTTCAAGATAGATTCATTGAATCAAAACACACAGTGCCATCAAATCTGATTTTGTTACAGCCTCTTGATGAAGCAATATTACTTGACAATGGTATCATAAATGAAATCTACTTACATGAATGTCATAGTATGGTCCAAGAGCGACACTACTGGTGGACCTTCTGCAGGTGCATGTTCATATGACACTCCACAATTACCATCACGACCAACCATGAACTAAGTTCATGACAAAACAAGGAGATAGACATGACCATGAAGTATCAATCATTGAATTTGTTAACCATTGGTAAGAAACTAAGTTAGGGTGCAAATAAATCACTATTTCATACACTTGTCAGGTCCCTCAAATCTTTCATGAAACATACATCTGAATGAAATTATAAATATTTTATCATTTCTGTCAAAGTATATCACTTATCGTAGCTAATTACATTACCAGTTACACATATTAAAATCAATAATGTTGAAACTTCCATGTAAAGCTAAAATGGCTTAAAATACACTAATACTGACCAAAAATCTTCATCAGCTTGGTAGATCAAATGATTTACAAAGGTTACAATGCACATGCAGTTCATTAACATTGCACTTTTGATCTGTCCTGGTCAACAAATTTGTCATTCTGGTGAGGACCGTCGACCAAGACAGATCGAAAGCTCAATGCTAAAAACTTTGAACTATCTTGTGTGTTATAACCTTTGTAAATCAATACACTTATTTTCTATATTGTATGTATCAGTCTTATTTGTATTGTTACTATTGTAGTTAGAACTGTTGCCATAGTTACTTACTTGTAAAGTTTTATCGGCCCATCTATTGCAGCTATTGGCATGCGTACCTCCTCCGTGTAACATCTGACTGGCTATCACACTCATCCTCTCTTCTGGACCACTGATTGTTTCATCCAGACTTAACAGGAAGATAGATTTCTCTATCATTTCTAAAGTTTTCTTATTTGTTTTATCTGGAAAAGAATAAAACTTCAGATTTTGCCTAGTGGTATAACCAATGTGACAAAATTGAGTTGCGGCATCAGAGATATGGCTGTCCAGGGAAAGATGAATGGACACACAGACGGACAGACAGATGGACAAGGGTAAATCTATAGTCCCCTCCCCTTTCTCAGGCAGTGCCTCTTGGGAGCTAATCAATTTTTCAAACACTTTTTGCTATTTCTAGGCAGAAAAGAGACAATGCCCTTGAGACACTTTGAAAACAGCTATTTTTCACATACATATACTTACCCCTGGTAATTCTTAAGAACATCTACAGTGTAAAACTAGCATACAGTAACATTCACTAAGTAACTAAATTCTAAACTACACAACTTTCATAAAAAAAACAACCCCTCACCTAATTTCCTCAGTTTCTTGTACACTTTACCCCATGTATTTCTATGTTCTGTTGTCAATATACCAACAGCATCGCCTAGCTTTGGTGACATGTCTACCACTTTCTGAAGTTGAGAGATCAGCTCACTAACAGCTAGTGGTTTTCCACTTGGGTAATATACATCTACAGCAAAAAACTTTAGAAAGAAAAACAAGAACAACAAAAATCTAAATATACATCATATCTTTCATCAATGAAACTAACAGTAAGAAGTTTGCCACTTGGATGATAGAAACCAAAAGAAATGAACTTTAGAAGTAACAGAAGCAATATCTACAATATTTCTATAAGCAGTATCATTCATGTCAGCACTGGACATGTGACAAAGTGATAAAGTCATATGACTGTCACATGACCTCTTGACATTTTCATCAGTATCTGTCAAACGTCATATATTTTATGTACAAGTTGCTTATAACAAAAAACATTTTCAATAACAAATGAATTAACTATATTTGTCATGTGACATACTGATAGAATCACATGATCATCACATGATGTGGAGACATACTCACATGATTATTATGCATGACTATGATATGTTTGGGTGCATCACGTTTGTTGCCTGGGTAGACCACAATGGAGTCTCTCTTAGGTCCAGGAATACGACATGATGATAAAATTTTGTAATATTGATCCATGCATAGAGGTTGACCTCCCATCATGTCTATGGGAATATTTTCTCTGTTGGAAAAGAAGAGAAACAAAGCTAACACGAAATTCACTTCAAAAATACAACTATGTGTTTGCATGCTGTCAGACAAATTCAGACATTTTGAAAAAAATTTTAAGATTGGAGAATCATTCAAATCTGTTCAATGACTATTACATAAAACAAATTTGACTAAGGTTGGGTAACACAACAATGTGTACATGTACTCACTTGTCTATTAATACCTTGTAATCCAATACACCAGCTATTAATTTGGCAGCAAAACTGAAGAAGAACAAAACAAATAGAAATGTTATATTACTAGGATTTGAAAGTACAACAATTAACATATACTGTATCACACCTTCTTAGAAACTCTAATTGCTTGAAATGGAACCTACAGGTGTAGTACATGTTTTAGTGTACATGATTTTGTACCAATTTCAACATATGCCGACTGTTTCTGACATGTAGTGGACATGTAGTGACCCCACCCCTGTCCCCAAACAAAGCAAAAATAAAATAAATAAATAAATAAATAAATAAATAAATAATATAAATAGATGGTCAAAAAGATGGACGGACGGATTGACGGATGGACAGGCAGACAGACAGACAGACACAGACAGACAGACAGACAGACAGACAGACAGACAGACAGACAGAGACAGACAGACAGACAGACAGACAGACAGACAGACAGACAGACAGACAGACAGACAGACAGACAGACAGACAGACAGACAGACAGACAGACAGACAGACAGACAGACAGACAGACAAATAAATAAATAAATAAATAAATAAATAAATAAATAAATTGTGAAATAACACTGTGCATATGAGATTACCTGATGTAATTCCAAAATAACTTATCTACTACAAATTGAAGACATTTACCTTAGTTGGTCATGTTGATTTTTAAAGTCCTGTACAGGAAATGCCACACCAGGACTAGAATGTACTACTACAGGGAATCTATAGTCTAAGTATGCAGCATTTAACCACCACTCTGACAGCTGATTGAGATGACAAATATAGAAAATAAACAAGTTTAGGAGAATTAGTGGTCTGATCATTCTTTAATTTTCAAATTGACATTTTACAGTCAATTACAATGACAAAATGATCCACATATATAAATAAGTATATGGTATATCGGTTGATGAGCCACTGCAACATCTAACATTTGTAGCCTTGACCCTGGACTTCTATGCTTTTGTTGATCTTTTCACTACACCAAGGCATACATGAGGGTATAGTCCCTTCATTTGACCTGCAGTTCTATGTTAAACTCTCTCAGAGACTGCATTGCTAACTTGGACAAGCACGCAATGTATATGCACACATATATGAAGCAATCTACAGAGCGCCCTCAACGTCAGATTCATCATGAACTTTTGTCTGTTACAACAATGACTTACCCAACTATCTAGTTTCTGAGCTCTCTGCCAAAGTTTTACTTGAAGTTGTTCCCCTTTCCCACCTGGTTTACCAAATTCATCAACAATCTATGATGACGAGATAAGAAACACATAATATGTTAAGGTCAATGAGAAGCTGAATGTTAACTTACAATCGACATTACACGTCAACTTTCCTGCTATAGTTTGGAATATATGAATACAGTGTCAATTCTTGGTAAATTAATTTAGATTATCAAAAACGTTGTGGTTTATGATGTGAATAGATCTCTTATCACTTGATAGTATTTGGGCAATAGTCACATACCCTTTCCCCCTCACTATAACTGCCCTCCCCATCACCACCACCACCAGCACCAGCACCACCACCTTGACCACTGCAACTGTAGCTGATACCAAAGACTGCACATATATTTTACGGTTTCCTCAAAATTCTCAACATATAAATGGAATAACAGCTGGTGTAGCGCTTAAAGTAAAGTACTACTACTACTATTAGTATTATACATACCTCTTTTGTATGTCTATAGTCATCATCCGATAATAAAGGTCGTATGGCTAATAGGTATTTATACAGAGTTTGTTGTAATGGCGGCACTGGTAACTTGGAGAGGGTATTTTGGTAAGACAGGAATGACTTCATTATCAGGGGGGCCTTGGTCGGGACTTGGGCTGGGTGTGCCATCTTGCCAGCTGTGACTGCCCCATGTTTGAACTGTGACAAAAATAAGAGAAAGAGAAAATATTAATAAAAGGAATTAAAATAGTGTTGCTATAATATTACAAGGATTACTGTTTGATATAAATTTCCAAAATGAATAATAAATATGCAGGAAAAGTTTAATTTTGGAGAAGGAATCACTTCAAGTTTATGTTTTGGAATCTTTGGAATTTTGACTTGAACCCCTTCTGTATCATTAATGTGAATGTGACAACACAGGTACAAATTATACGATACATTTTGCAACAATTTGTATGTTTTCATACAAGCACACAGAAGTATATGATAGTTTTTTGCAATTATCATATATATTTATATGATACAATTGCTGCATGCTATTTCAGTGATGCACTAACATGTCACTTGCTACATCAATATATTAGTTAAACAAACAAAGATGTGGTATGACAGATAGATGCATAAACAATCTTAGATGATCATTTGCTCTAGTTACAGAAGTAGGAAGATACGTGCACTTGGAGATAAAAATAAGTATTATTTGATAAATGATACATCACAGTACATTCCGCCAAACTACAAAAATAAGATATTAGTAATCAATGTGCCACACTTCAAAAACAGCGCCCTCTAGTGGTGAGAGGTTTGCAATTAATATAAGACAAAAGGTCACATCACACTGCAATTAACTACACTGCAACCGAATTTTGTTAATCATCATAACCACAACTGTACATAGATACTTTTCATGAACAGTGCCCTCTAGTGGTGATATAGTACAAATGGTTCATAATATTATAAGTAAATATTTACAAAGTTGTACTTTGTGTGCATTTGAACAGATTTTTTTTGGAAAATGTTAATGTTTTTTAACAGTAACAACATTGAAGTAAATTGTTGCTATTTATCTTACTATACCCGCTATAGGTATACATTAGTTGTGTGATAAAGTGCAGTTCAATATTCAATCTTACTGATCAATGTTCGATTTATATCAAAAACATTATACCTAACACTACATTACATTTCAGTAGCCAACTCTATGTAGAGTGTTTCTATATTGTACAAAATCATAAATTTTGTTCAACAAATTTGTTTAATATCACAACTTGCATGGTTGTTCTTCTACAATTCAATCCTGACTGCTGCAATTGTTGTTATTGTAGACAGTGAAGAACAAATGTAGAATCAATGGCCGCACTCTACGTTTTAAAACAAAATGTAATAAATGTATTTCCTATAAGTGTGAAACACTGCCCACAATTGTATTTTCTGACCAATTGTCACGCCTACAAGGTATATTAAAACAGACAAGACTGAGTATCAAAATCAAAACCATAGCAAGCAGGGCTATACCTACATGTAATCACTGAATTGTATTCTGACTGAATAACATAAGAACAGTACAATTGCAATGGTGCTACATGTATGTCATGAGCCCCTATAAATATAGTTGAATGCAATGAAGAACAAAAATACTTGACTATCTATTATTTATATATGTATTCTAATCTGAATTTTTAGAATTACAATCCGTTATACCACACAAACATATATTATAGAAGGAGGGTCACCTATGAATCCTACGTGTATGTACGTCAACATGTCTGCAATACAGTCAGTGAACTATAAAACATCTAAATATACTATGAAGATGGGTATATCATGTTACATTTGTCATATCAAGTTATACCAGTGGATTATTTCTGTCAATGTATTGTCAAGCAGCAATGCGTACTATTCACTCTTTAAGCACTGTGACATCATACAGAGTTCCAGAGATTCTGACCAAAATAGACACATGATCAGCATGCGTCACAACTTCTATATTCATATCAGTGTGCCCTCTAATGATAGCCAAATTTTGTTGTCGTGAGTCAAAATGTTAAAAACTAGCATTTCACGTGAGTCACCACATAGTAAGAGATAGGGGAACACCAAATTTTGGTGCGTCACTAGAAATTATGTACGTCAGTGGCATGTCAAATTGGCTTAGACGGCACACTGATTCATATCATCAATAAATAAAAGTAATGCATCATACAGCGTACGTCAATTTGGTGGTACAATGAAGTGTTGTTGGGGTGTCACATATCCGATCAGATTTAAGTATGTATTTCTTTCAGACAATACAATGGTGAATGAAAACCAAACTGAACTTACCTATCACAAAGCACGCACGAATTTTAAAAAGACAGTGAAAGAGTTGTTATTCTCAGAATATGTATTTATAACTATAATGTCATGTACAACTTTATATTTCTTTCGTGAACTGACTGTGGTGATTGTATGTGTATCAATCTTACTGTTCCACTGTTGATTGTTGTGCCTTGTCATTTTGTTATGTTTCTTATTTGTTATAGTTTCTATGGCAATCTTGAACATCGAATATATAAACCTACAACTTCAAGTACGAGTGTGCTTGTTAGTCACTAAGGGGATACAAGCTTGACTAGCTTTGCTATTTCTTGATCCCTTTTGCCATTTATTCTGTATGTGTATCTTTTTTAAGATTAATTTTTAATATTCTTATATTGGTGAATAAACAAACAAACAAACAAACAAACAAACAAAAACAAACAAAGACTTGTGTTTAGACACTCAAATCTGTATTAATGCATTGAACACATACATTTTTTACAACAAATATGTACCAACTAAAACGACATACAGGTATCCCATATCATGGCTCAAAGTTTCCAGCAGTTTTAGGGCAGGCACATAAGCTAATGATTCAGTCTGTTGAATTATCAAAAGGTTACAGAAAAACAAGCAATTCAGTCCAAATAATTTTGGCGGGAAGGTGCAATAGTCGAAATGACCCAAACCAAGTTAAACAAACAACAAAATATGTTCATGTAATTTGGATTGGAAGGTATGAGTTGAATTTAGACACAAAAAAGAGAATTGTTTTCAATTTGACAGGAATGTGTTTGGTGGCAAATATGTGAGCAAGAACTAAACATTTATATTCTAATATTGCGCAATGTTGTGTTGACTAAAACTGGGGCATTGTCTGGACTTTATCCGACACATCTGTTTATTTGGTATCAACCTATTTCTAATAATAGTATATATGACATAGTATGCATTATATTACTTGTTTTATAACATGACTAAAGACTCACATGACGATTACACATCACGGTACCAACGCTATAAAAATAAACGCATACAATGACCTTTGTAATCGATTCATTGATAACAACAATGGCATTTGTTCAAATACCACCACTTCAATGTTTGCCATAGTTGTTCTTGATTTTAAGTCTCGAGGCGCTAAGTTTTCTATCAAATTCAATTGTCTGAAGTTTGTAACAAAACAAATTGAGGAAAGTGTACAGCCATAACACCTGATGATAAAGTGTTATATGATGTCATAGCTTTGTGATTGGAGTGACTGCAGTTTTCACAACAAACTCCGAAATTTAGTTGTCTGAAGTTTGTAATAAATTGAGAGAAATGTAGACAGTCATAAGACCTGATGATAAAGTGTGATGTCATAGCAAAAACAGAAAACATAGTACTGTATTGACTATTGTTGACAAAAGTTAAAAGATTAACTTAATGATACTGAATTTATTGATTATATTGTCAAACTTTTATCTAAATGTTGAATACTTCAGCTATTATTTGATATGAAGCCAAGTCAATGTATAGGTAATTTCTAATGTTTTGATTTTGTTAAAATACAATGACGTATAAATTGAGTACTTTTTTAGACTCAAAGTAAACTACCAAAGACTCATATCGGTTTTTTAAAAATAATTTTGTGTCCATTATTCACAAGCTGACTGAAAAGGGTCCGGTTATTTGTTAATGTTCATAGCCGAAATGGAGTATGAATATTCTTTTGCTAGCCATCCCTCCTACCCTAGGTGAATAATTCCCCCCAAACACACACACATACATACATACATACATACATACATACATACATACATACATACATACATACACACATACATACACCCCCACCCCACCCCACCCCCACCCCCACCCCCACCCCCACCCCACACACACACACACACCTCCTTGGGCTGTGACTTCATATAATGTGAAAGTTAACATGCTAAAAAGAATAAATGTATGTAAAACTTTTTCCTCCACTTTGCTATCACTTTAGCAATTCTAAATTTCATGAATGTGTTGAAGACATACTGGTGTACATTTAGTTTACAGTTCAAAGTTTCATGTGAATTGTGATAAAATCTGCTAGTCATGTGACTGGTACTGTGATTGTAAACACATGTGACATGCATGTCACAAAATAAATAGTGTTCAAACAGACAATTTTGACAATAATGTATAATGAGAAGAGTAGATCCACTCTTTCAGGACCTCTTTTCAAAAATAAATGTAAAAGTATACCCCCATTACAGACTTGGATGTCATAATAGTAGACCCCTTTTCATCTTATATATATAGATTACCTGTATAGCTTTTCAAAAGAAGAATCTCCTCCCCTCCCCCTTCTCCAAGAGCCACAGAATGACCTCAGAATTTATAGATACACGTACAAATATTGATTCATTCTGTTGCCATGGCAACTACTTATAAGTTATAAAATGTTTGACACATACAGATTTATGATACTATAAACCATATTGGCCAAGATTGAACGATTCAGTGATATATTATATTCTATAAATTATGGCAGGTATTTTGTCAAACCTAAACTGACTCAGATTATCAACAATTATCATTATCAAGAATCATCTATCTATGCTATCATTATTACATTCACATTGCAACCTCTATCCTACCAGGTCCCCAATTATATAGCTGGGTTGACAGAGACAGAATCATGGATCAAATTTTGCCCAAGAACTTCAGCTATTTAGAAACATGTACAATCAGTAGTGGCAAGACGCAAACCTACAACCTGAAGATTCTAAGCCGGACACTATAACCATTTGACCATCACGACCCCACATTACAAATTACAATGTGTCTAACTTTTTTAAAACAATGAAAATATTTGAATGAAATTCTCTTATGGAAATCCATAACAGATGAGACTCATTGATACAAAAAACAAACACCGTAAATTTTCTAAATGCAAACAATAAATTTTGTGTGAGCTATTGATTTTTACAAACAATTGAATCATTCACTACAACACAAAAATCTAGATTAATTTTTCTCAAAATACGATCATTTTTAAACCAAACTTTTGTCACCAATGAGGAAACCTGGATCACTTCTTTGATCCTGGTCCAAAACAAATTGAACATGTGCCAAAAAACTCTAAAATCAATGATATCTTACAAAATTTCCCAAAATACATCACAATCACGTTCAAACAAAATTTTTAATATCATTGAACACAATTAAACCACTTCTTTGATTCTGGTCCAAAATAAAATGAACACGTGCAAAAAAAATTTAAAATCTCACGAAATTTGTTCAATGAATTTTGGCAAAATGAGCCATTGTTATTGGTTGAGGTGGAGTTTCACAATTGACGTGTAAGATATCTTTAGTTACTCTCTGTTCAGATCAAACTTTGACCTTACTGATACATCAAAACAAATAAAGTTCCTTAACCTCAGATGACACATGTGGTTTTTTAACCTACTTCACTAATATCCTCCTAGTGTCAATATTATCAAACTGACTGAAGCATGTACATTTGAAGATGGCATATGCAATGGAAAACTTGTTTTACAATCTTTGAAAAATATCACAAGAACAGTACACTAATATAAGCAGAGATAATATCCTGAATTTGAAGTTTTCTATATCGATTTCTAATATTATGACTCTAGAGTAAACATATACATCTCTCAACTAACTCTCAAAGGAAGGGACTTACACAAGAATGGTCAAAGTACATACAAGACCCTGCCCTTTGAAATACTGCTGCACGACTTTTGAAATACATCTGACACCCAATATTTAAGGTTGCTATGGCAATCCAGTGATTGACATGTGTTAGACATCAGAATGAACATTGGGTCTGAAGTTGACTGTGTAAACTTTGAACTTTGGTAAAAAGGACACTTTGTCTGTCCAGTGTAGTCCAATCACCTACCTGTATTCAATGTGATCATGCAGTCATCACATGTTACTGCATCATATTTAATTATTATAATTAGGTAATATCACACAACACAAGTTTAGATCACAGATAGCCGCAAACCCACACCGCATGCACTAGGGTGCTTTTAGCGCTGTACACACATACAACAGAAGCTGGCAAAGCAATGCTAACTTAAGGCAGTGGATTACTGTATACATGTACAGGGCCAATATTTCAAATACATTGAAAATAATGAAAACTTAGAAAATCATATTTTAAAAAATCTAGCAGGAAATAAGTTCCTGCAAATGCAAAGAGTAAATGACACCCCAGCCACTGCCCCCCCCCCCACCCACCCACCCCACGCCCATATACATGAAAACTGAATAATCCATCCTTCACTATTATCTTTAAGCATACTAAAGTGTTCCTTCAAATCAAAATACAGAAAGATACTGGCCCATCCATATCCACCCCAACTCCCAGCCCATCCTCACTCTTTGATACCCCCCCCCCCTTCAATAATACTTTCATGTCATCTTGTATATTCAAAGAACTTTTCATAATACATTCAACTATTCAAAAATTAGTTAAAATATTCATAGCGACTATGATGTGAAATACATGTATGGTCAAATATTTATAGCCCTCACATATAGTTGTAAGTGTCATAACGTTCAGTTATTCTTAATCTTTTAATCCCTCTAACAAGATAATCCACTACTTTTCAATGTTTAATCCTTCTAACAAGATAATCCACTTTTCAAGTGTTTAATCCCTCTAACAAGATAATCCACTGCCTTAATCCAAACCAAAGCAAAAACACAAAAGAAAACTGAAATACATGTACCACTATAGTATGAGTGGTTGAACAGCAACCCATGGCAGTATATATATATAATCCACTTGTAATTAACTGTTACTGTAGTGAGGTAGAGACTTCCAAAGTTGTAGTATTGTACACACAGTGTCAAATACTCTATGCTAACTCTAGCTTGTAACAACAGAATGGCTTATCTGTTGCACAACATGCGAGTTCAGCATCTGCAAAAAAAAATGTGTGAAAAAAAAACCTTCAAATTTGACGACACAAATTAGATGTCTATTTGGTTAGTGCTCAGATACAACACTGTCGTGTTATTTTTAGCAAAAAATGAACTAATATTTTCTAGAAATATCTTATGTCAGAACAAAAGAGGAAAAATACAACTGGTAAGGCTCTAACCATAGGTATGAAAACTGTGCAGGGATTTCTGTGCGGTGTTCCATTTTCAAAAAATTTATTTTAATTTCCAAGCTAAAAGGAGAGTATGATTACTTTGATTGTTTTAGGTACAATATGTCTGAAGGAAATGATAAAGTTAGCTTGTTTTGAGAAGAGGAACAGAAATTTTACATACAGGAATGTTTTGGTTTGTTTGAGACAAATGAAAAAATTGTGAAAATCACAACAACAAACCAAATATGAATAAACAAATTAGTATTACATGTATCAAGACACCAAAGATAGGAATATGCATACATGTACACTACCACAAGAAATCCCTGCTAAAGTGTTCAACTAAGTGTTTCCTATGTACCATGACAGATACTATGGTCCTATACTATTGTTATACCTGCCAAGTTTCATGCCTTAACTACGGACAGCATTATACACCTCTATGCCTACTTCACAGCGAAACACCAAACCTGAAGCTTGTAAAGTGCTAACAATCAGATAAGCAACTGTTAGAAAGCAGGGAAGGAGGCTTGAAAAGAAACGGAGGAAGATTTCAGATTTTGTTTACAGAACTTAAAAGAAAGCAACTTACTAGCAGAATGCCTGGTGTAGTCTGCATGATGGCGTTGAATAGAATGGACTCACAATCCAAACCAATTATTTACAACGTTATAATTAACCGCAGCACCTTTGCTTTATTAGCCAACCTATGAAACTAATGGTTGCAAACTTTAAAAGGTCGCTTTTAGGTGCCCCCTAGATTACATGAACTTTGAACAGCAGATTAGATTGGGATGTCAACAAACTTTGAAATATGACATAGGAGCGGACATGTGTTATTACTCTCTAGACCCAATGTCACTTACATGGTGCAAAGGTCAATAAAAATACTGGACAAATCTAGACAAAACAGTCACTTATGAGTGCAGAGGTCATTTAAAGGGACAGGTGTTGGGTATCTTTGGACAAAATGTCACTCAGTGGACTGGACAATGTTTGACAAGTGTCAGTACTCTTGACGCTCACTTACATTGAGTGCAGCTCCTGGTTGACTATATTTGGTCAAAATCTCACGTGCGTAATGCATAAATCACTGGGTTAACTTAATCTACAAAACTCTGAGTTTCTAGGGGGTTAAGTTAGGATGGTTATAGCACTATTACCTTAGAGTGACTTTTTATATTTCATGTGGCCAAGTTGGCAATAATAGCCCAAAAACAGTCTCTGGTAATTGCAAGTACCATCACCACAGTAGTCAGCCTGTGATTTTGGGACTATGATGTAAGCTAAACCAGGATTAGTTCTGAATTCTATATTCTTACTAATCCTATGTTGTATGCATGTAAATCCATATAGACTAGACTAGAGGCTTTATTGTACATGCAACAAATGACGACATTCTAATTCAATAATCATTTATGTGACTTGAAGCTTTTGTCTATCTTATAGTTATATTCGTCTGAAGAAACAGCCATCACAGACATGTGATTAATCAGCTGATGTAAGAAATTTGGTTGAAATATCCACGAAGAAATATAACAATAGATAACTCTTAAACTAAGTAACTTTTACATGCAGCGTTGGATTCAACTTTAGTGTTTATTGAGATGGTTCAAGACATGAGTTACGGCTTCTCTCTAGTTTAACAAAAAATTAAAACAACTATACTGTATAAACCACAGGATATAAACCACAGTAACATGTGGAATTAATCTTGAATTTTCTGTTGACAACCCTCTCTAGCATATGACTATACAATTTGAACACATCTCATTGCAATTACACAATTGGTACTATCACAACACACTACATTTTGCAAAGTGAAGTCCAGTTTTAATATTTGCTGTGTATTTTCTATATACATGTATCTCAGTGACTTTCTAATATATCAAATATTTCAAGTTCATTGTCTGGGTACTGATGGTGATTATAGAAAAGAGGAAACATTCTTTCAAGTTATTTAGTGATTAGTACAGACAGGACATAAAATATTAATTATGAATATTAGTAAATAATTACCAATAAGCACGGCTTACAAGATATTTGTGGTCTTGCACAGTACAGTATATTTTACAGATTACAATTTAATTTCTGATTATTTACATGATTATCTTGAGGTACATAGAAGGTTTAATCAGACATGCATGGTCTTAGAAGGATGTGTAAAAATGAAAGTAAAATGTTAATGTTTTATGGCTTCTAATATTTTGCAATGTCAGAAATTAGTGCTGTCTGTAAATAATGAAAATTGTAGGACCAGTTCCCATTACTCGAGGGATTAGAACTAGTAGTCTGGTAGGGCTAAAGAAAAGGTTGGACCAGAACAGATGAATGATCCCATGTAGTTCCTTATACATGTATATACATTGATAATTAAGATAACGCTAATGTAAGAACCTGGGATTATATTATGGGCCTTTAAATCTGTGAAGTACATCTAAACGTGTGTGTATGTTGTATTCATGTTATTTACATTTTTTTTATATTTCATTGTTATTTTGTTGTAGTTGTTTTTGTAATCTTGGTAATTTCTAGATGCAATAAAATGTACAATGACATTGTCTGATTTGCATTTTCCAAAAATAATAATTTGGTAAAAAAAAAAAACATACTGAACATCAACAATTACATAGTACTAGAGCCCTGACTCAACAGATATTTGTAGTACCATGTATTGATAGCGATATAAGGTGACAAGATGAAGACCATTGTTACCAAACCTTGTACTTGTACAATTTGACAACCCTAGCTCTGGATGTAAACACTACGAGGTTTGACACAAGAGGGAAGACATGTTGAACCTCATAGTGTATAACATCCATAGCTATGACAAACCAAGATGCTGTACTTTAAGGTCATGGTCAGGTTTGGTTATGCTAGGTATGAAAAACAGTTGTTTGGTATAGAGCTGTACAAAGCTTAAGTCCTAAACAAAAGAATGGCTGTTTACTGATAAGATAGCACTAATGTGAGAATCTGGTACTGAATCTTGGGCCTTTATATATGAATATATATATATATATATATATATATATATAACTCGGTGAGTATCAATCTGCTATAAGACAGTGCTCTATACCGCAGTGGCAGAGCGTAATAGTTTTGGTAGTACTGGAACTCTTTCTTGGGTTACACCCAAGAAAGAGTTCCAGTACTACCAAAACTATATATATATATATATATATATATATATATATATATATATATATATATATATATATATATATATATATATATATATATATATATATATATATATATATATATATATATATATATATATATATATATATATATATATATATATATATATACACACACATTCTGTAGTAGTATTTCTATGCGTATTCTGGTGTGACGTCATCTCTTCAAAACAGTGACATACACGTTCACTGCACTGGCATGTCAACACAAGTACTGCATAATCTAGGTCAATTCAGAAAACGTACTTGTAATTGTATTGTGTTCAGTGTTGATGACACTGAATATAAATAAGCAGGTAAACGAATTTACTTCAAAATTGGTCATTGTGTCTTTTGTGTAGATCACAGTTAGGTGATAATGTTAACTGGCAATAAATTCATCAGAGGGGTAAAAACAGGCAAGGTACTACTAGAATTTCAGAAAACAGACGGAGGGGAGACAGAAGCTTTCTCCGACAACTACTACTATTAGAAAACTTTGGAGACCTTCTTCAGGTCGAATCATTACTCTAAACTTACCACATTTCGCGCTACTACACCCAACATGTCGCAGCTCCGTCCGTCCTTGGCTTTCTAATCTTGTTATTGCGTAGTGTACTTTCCCCGTGTGCACCTTTTGCGACCCTACTTTAGATCGATCAGACTCATGAACCACGGGTCACTGGTTACGTGCGTACGTACTTTCAAAACCAAGGCAAGAGTTCAAAGTGCATGAACAAGTAGCTGTCGGTCACTCTAACCGCTCTCTAGACGTGGTATTGCGATGAACTACGAATTTGTAGCACAAATACAAATATATACGTGGCTGATGATATATACCAAAGTCGACTGTGCTGTGGACGTTCTGGGCTTGAGGTCATGACACATGCGCATTAAAAATTCAAGCATGGCGGATACCGAACATGCCGAAGGTGAGTTTCTATCTGACAGTTCTTATTATCTGTATCTGTATCGTAGACGTACAAGCACCAATACTTGTTGTTACGTACGTATATTAATTGCCTTGTGTATGATTATGAGTAGCTGGCGTAAATAACAGTTTTATTGCTTACAACCAGTTTTGAACAAATCAGGTCGTGCATTTGCATCAACTATATAATAATAAGGAATTTGCAAATGTAGGATGAATCCCATGAAAAAACCTTGCGTCGGTCTCGAGTCTCGTCTGTCTGGAAACTTGAAGTTGTTGAAACATGACAGTGCACAGTTCTTCAATATAAGGGACTGGACAGAAATTACAGAGGAGAGGGTGTGTTTTTCAAAAGACCGAGGCTATAAAAATATAGACCCCCCCCCCCCACTCAATTTTTATCAAGTCGTTGCGCAAAAAATCCTGACCCACCCCCTCTACCATGCATGAAAATATTTTTTAAATACCATTTCTCTCCACAACTGTAGACACAGAGGTAAAAGGAGATGCCGCAGAGAGTCCTGCAGTATCTACCACAGAGAACCAGACAACGTCAAACACCGAGCAACAAAATGATTGCAGTGATAATACCCCCCAGTTTGTCTTGCCCAAAAAAGAAATCAAATCTCCCATGGACATGCCAAGATGGGAGAAATCTCAGGCATTCAGAGATTACTTGGGCTTTGTTTTATCACTGAATGACAGCGTCAAAGGAACAACAATGACAGATAAATATGACATGTCAGAGGTAAGATTCGTTCTTTATTGATTTTTATTGTACTTTTATACTTTATTGATAATAACTAGGGTTGTCGGTGGCCTAGTGGTTAAACCACTTGCCTCTTACCACTGCGGTCGGGGTTCGAACCCCATTCAGGGTTCGATTAAATTTACCATGCTGTAAATAAGAAGAGTGTCGTTCAGTTTGACTCTACCGAACAACGCAGGTTTTCCCCGGGTACTCCGGTTTCCTCCTGCATTAACACTGAACCCATGAGGGATGGCCCTCACTGGACTTCTTGGGAGACAAGTGTTTATATGCTTAAAGAACTATCCAGTATAAATAAAGATTATTATTATTATTATTATTATTATTAACTATAAATGTATGTAATAATAATTAAAATTATCATTATTATTTGGCATGTGTAATAATCATGATTTCTGATAAAAGACTTCATCATCCCTCAAAGGTCTTTGTTGTAAAATCATTGCATTAGCCTCTTTACCACAGTGTTTAACAGACTGCACCCCGCCCAGAGTTTTTTGGTGCGTAAGGAGAAAATATTTATTCTGGCTTACGAAAATGAGTTAAATTTTTGGGCATCAGAAAGCAGATACAATGAAAGAATGATGAGTATGTTTGGTAGATACATTTATAATACAAGGGAGATGATACTGTTAGTGTATGTTAATATTCTGGATAAAAAAGTAAAATAAAAAAAGAAAGATAAAGTCTAAGTTGTGTATGTAGCAGTAAAATTTGTACAGACATGAACCATCATTACAATATAATGGACAAGGAGTTGTTCTTAATACATGTATAATGACAATCTTAAAAAAAAATTAATTGCACAAATTGATGATATAATGTATGTATATAACTTGTATTATAGTCGTGTACAGAAAAATACCCTCAAAGGAGAAAGAGGAATAAATTATGGTACATGATCAATTTTAAATATAGAACTATGTATATGTTATTTAGTCTGTAAGGTATACCGTGATGGGGCGCCCTGACACGCCAGTCAAGGGTGGAGTGACACATATCTTATGTTATGTAGCCATGTATAATGTGTTCATCTAAGTCAAATTCACCCAAAATCATGGCTCAATGTTACAACTTCTGTTTTGTTTCTTGTGTAGGTTTGTACAAAGTTGGTAGACATGCTGACAATGTTGAGTAGATGGATTGATGAAATCCCACCTATAGATCAACCACAGAGGTTTGGTAATAAAGCATTTAGAGACTGGTACAAACGACTACAAGAGGTGAGTGTCTGTAATATCAAATGTATGAAACAAGTACGTAACACTTTTCTAAGGAGAGTAGGAATGTATGATTTACCCCTGTTTTTAGGTGTTTTATGGGCGTTCCAAACTCAAGTTATAATACAAGGTAGAGCAAATAGATGCAGTTGTGCCAGATTTCCCCCTCTGTTACCGTGGCTACCAAGCCTTAGCAAAATACCCACATGATAAAGAAACAATAGGTCTATGCAGTGTGCCTTCTAAGCCAATTAGATGCACCACTGATACACACAATTTCTGGTGTTCTATCTCTTACTATGTGGTGACTCACAAGAAATGCCATTTTTTATCATACTGACCCACAAAACAGAATGTGGCTATCATTAGAGGGCATGCTGAGTCTATTTGAGTTCAAGGAACTGAACAGTTTGGATTATCAAAGAAGCCAGATAATGAAGATCAAGCCATTCTGATAATCAAAAGAAATAAAAGTATTCACATACCCAATAACTAAACAGTAAAATCCTAAAAAATATAAATTTTCATGTTTTGACAAAAATATTCCCACAAGTATCTCTCAAGTGAAAACTTTATATATCATAAAAAATATGTATCACCGAAAACTTACCTTTCCCTTTATTTCATTCCCTTCCACCAAGTAACGACTGATTTTTTATTTTTTTTTGTAGAACATAAGGTCATTACTCCAACCAATGCTTCCATCTCAGTATCAAGAGTCTGTTGTTGAACTAGAAGTTTATATTTTGGATAGTTTTGGTAATTCAACTAGAATAGACTATGGAACAGGTAAGCCGGTATACTATGATGAAGACTCATGTGTAGAAGGTTGACTTATTCTCAGTACCTACAATAGTATTTTACCTCATGCTAGAGGGTCAAAGTAGAACAAGAAGGTTGATTCTCACATGTGCCTATAGAAATGCATTTGAAGCACTTGGAGAAGTTGTGGTATTGACCAAGAAATCGAATGTTCGTTATTTTTATGATGTACCTAGGTAGTAATATTCTATTTCAGGTACTGAGAAATGGCTCAAACTGGGCATATGTAATGCATAATACTTAGTATCCACACTCATGAAACATACAATGATCAGCTGATACTACAACTAATGTATCTTTCTTGTATGTTTTTCAGGCCATGAAATGAATTTTGCAACATTTCTATGTTGTTTGTACAAATTAAGAGTTCTTACAGAAAAAGATAATGTTGCAGTAGTCCACAAAGTTTTCAGTAGGTAAGGATTGATAGACTTTATCATTGTCATTGTTCTTCATTGTGTGATATACCTTCTGAATTGTAGTGAACAGCGCCCTCAAGAGGGAAATATTTAAAATGGTACTTGACACATCTCCTAGGAAGGAAGTGGTTTTTCGTGTCAGACCCCCCTGATGATAGAAAACAAATATCTCCAAAATTCAATACTTTGTTGAGTATACATTACATGTATATCCGAATTGTATTAAATAGAAAGTTTGTTACAATATTGGTAAAATTACCTTTACAGTCAAGAATTGTAAACCTCTGCTATCAGAATCTCAGAAATGACTTGTTATAATTCATTTCCAGGTATTTAGATGTTACAAGAAAACTTCAAACCACATACAGAATGGAGCCAGCTGGTAGTCAAGGTGTTTGGGGTTTAGATGACTTTCAGTTTCTACCGTTTATATGGGGAAGTTCTCAGTTAATAGGTACTTGATAACACTTACATTGTGTCCCATTTGAAAAAGTTGACATACTTCACCCATATGTAGACTTAGATTGTAGTCATTGTAGTATGCCTTTAATTTCATGGTACACACCAAGTGGTTGAAGGAATGCACACAACATTGAAATTTTGTGCCTTCTGCCTCGTTGATCTAAAAAAAAATGTACAACAGATCTACTTATCTGTGTTACCCTAGAGTGCAGGAAAGTCTACAACTTACAGGTCACCCTATCTTACTAAAAAATTTAGTTACTCTCTACCATGGACATTGTAGAGGGCTGCTTAGCTCCTTCAGATTTTAGCATGTCTGTCACCCTATCTCACAAAAGATTTTACAAGTAAGTCGTTCTATCTTTCTGGTTTTGGAAAATTGGTAAGACTATATTTGCCTGAGTTTAGCTAAAGCTGCCTAACTTCCCCAGTTTATAGCAATTTTGTCACCTTATCTCTCTAGAAATTCACAAACATGTCATCTAATATTACTCCAAAACTCAACAATCAGTTGATTTATTTTTCTGAAAAATTGTGAAGATCAAATTTTCTCAGAGTTTGCTATTGTGTAACAAAGTAATGACTGCACAAAATGTGTGCCTAATTTGAATGAAACTATAGAGGGGGACATTCAAAGTAAACTAACTTTACAATTTTTCCTGTCACTGTAAAGTTGCATTATATCTCAACGATTTCACTATGTCTTTATTTTAGCTCATCCTCAGATATTACCTGCAGCAATTCCTCAAGCTGAAGTAGCAGAAGCCAACTACCATGAATACATGTTTTTTGCCTGTATTAAATTCATCAATTCTGTGAGTACATACAACCTCCCTTACCTTAGCATTAATGGAATATCCCAAATTGTAAAGACTTTGGATCAAACCATAAAGAAAAACAATCAAATTTAGGGGTGTTTGTATCAGTGCGGAGCAGAGAAGTGGTTAGTTGTCAGGAAAATGTTCATGTTGGCGTGACCTGGCTGTATATGAGTTGGTATCATTTGTTTCAGTGCAGGCCATAGTTTATATGTAGTTGAATAAGACCATGGTATTTTGCCACACATTTGATCATTTCATGGTACTACTTGTAAATCAGAAACCTGTAATAAACAGACCTTTTATCTATATGATTCTGTGTCTTAATTTTCTGCTGTATATTTTGAATGTACGGCAAGAAGAGAGCTCAATATATCTCGTGTACCAATATATGAAGACTTTTTTTTTGTCTCTTTTTCTTCAGATGAAGACTGGTCCATTTGCTGAACATTCAAATACATTATGGGGCATTAGTTCAGTACCACACTGGGGCAAAGTAAACTCAGGACTTCTTAAAATGTACAAAGCAGAGGTAATATATACTTCTACATCTATCTGGTTTTACTTGTGCAATCATAACAGTACTGTATCAGTTAGTTTGTTTGCTTACCTGATAATGCTCTAATAACAGTGAAAAATCTAGTTAGAATTGTTTTGTACCTTTTGAGTGGAGTTTTATTGAGAACTTCCAGTTTTCATTCATGTTGTCAAAATAACAACATATTTTCATATTCCATTCCATGTATGCCAGCAATCATATTGAAATTCCAATAGAATGTAATCAATAACTGAATTTTCTTGTCTATGTCTGACATTCATACATCCATCATTTGTGCATTGTTTGATGTTTGCTTGCTTCATTGAATCAAGGAAGAATATTGCAGCGTTCCCACTAAGGCTTATTCGCACACTACGTATGCAAGGACTCTGTCTGCTCTTGAAGTCAAATTTCATATTTTTGCAGAACCTTATATCCAAGCACCAAAAATGAAACAGAAACTATATACAAATAAAGTATAATTAATGATTAAATGAAATGTTGTCATAGAGTTTCATTTCTCTCTATTCAGCATCCAAGAGCAGGTAAAAAATGTTAGCTTCATATTGCAAATAAACATATTTTGCTTCCTCTTCCGGACCATTGCCCCGTAGCGATGCAAGCGCGGCCATCATGTCACCCTTTCCATTTTTTTCCTTCTGCTTAAGTTGTTCAGTCTCATAAAACTTAGAGGGAGCACTGATCACAGAATAATGTATAAAAAAGAGTCAGAATTTACATATTTGTTTTATTTTTGTGTATTCTTTTCTTTTCTTTTCAGTGCTTGAAGAAATTTCCAATCATACAACACTTCTTATTTGGAACGCTCATGTCAGTTCAACTAGCAACATGAAAGTTTAGCGGAGTCAACATTGTGATGATTTCATTCAAGTGTCTATACCCTGTTCAGCTGAAAGCAAAGTGGTGACAGACACATAACAAAAACACAATTTTATCCCATGATGAAATTATCTAACAAGTTCACTTTGGGTGCAACACAGAAGACCAAGTTCTGGACAATGATCTACAAGTTTGAGTTTGTGACAATCCATGCAACAGAGAATGGTCCCAACCGAGATAACAGTGTTTTATTTTTTTTAGATCAAATGCTGCTTGGATGACATTTGCCAAAAGCTACTCTCTGATTGGTCAGTTGCAATATAGTTGTTGCCTTGTGATTCTGTGTCTTAGACAGTGATTGGTTCACACAACCAAGTTAAGTTTTTTGTAGCCCAATCCCTGTTGTCTTTGTTTATAGATGTAATTATCATTGTAATAAATACAACAAATTTGAAAATTATACATGTTGTTTCTGTGAGAACATTATTTTAAACCCATCCATAGGAACTCATGATATGTTAATTTACTCCCAACAAATATGAATAATAAATTGATTTTAAAGGGGTATGTTTCAGTCCTGGGTAATTGAAGTAGTGTTATCCTAATAAAGATTACATGGAATCATTCTGTAGATTTGGACCAACATTTTCTATAGCTCTGCCAAACAACTTTTGCACGCCTACAGTATAGTCAAAGTTGTTACTCTAGAAGTCCTGAGGTGCATGAGATGCAATTTAAAATTCATCCACAGCCAACCCACACAGCCATTAACATCATGTCTTGGTTAATCAATCACAAAATTCTAACTAATAACACAAGTCCCTCATAAAATTAGTGTTTATTGGGGGCAGTTATTGTAATGTCCAAATATGGTATATTTGTCAGCTCAGGATGCTACTTATACACTGTTTATGTCACTATAACAGTTGGAGTTCACTGATTGGATGAACAACATTTTGTGCTGATTGAGGGAGTTTGACCAGACATGGTTTAGTTAGAAACCACGTTGGCATCCAGAGTAGGTAAATAAGAGAAATATATATCTAACTCTCTCAAATAAAGCTACAATATGGAGTTCTAGAGACTATAAATATAGAATTGATAATTATACGAAAATTTAGATTTCATCAATTCTTTGCATTATTATTTGATTATGAAACTTCAGAAACCAGAGTACAACATTCAGAGAATAAATGATTTCTAGTGATGAAATTTTTTTGAAGGAGGTCTGTGCAAAATTTGCTGAGTCATTCCACATTATGGTTGACAATTAGGGGAAATTTTTCCAAAAATATTTTTTTGTAAATGTCTTGCTGAAACGGAAACATGTCATGCAGTTATGGTGAAAGCAAATAAAATATTTTGAACTCAAAAGTTTGAAAAAATACAAAAACAAACAAAAGGACAACACGGCGTCCCGAGATGTGCTAGATGCCCTTGTTGAGTACGTATGTATATGTACTGACTGAGATATGGTTACAGCGCCACCTATTGACAGAGAATTGATTACCGTATACTAGTATTTATTACACGGTATCGGTCGTTCAGCAGTAAAGATGGAACCTCTCCAAACACATGCATCCACACCTATATCGAAATGGAGGTGATATCGGAGAGTTAATTATTTATTGAGCAATGACATAAAGAATGCACACAAAATAGGTAATTTGACTTTTACAATATCGCAGAATATGATTTTTTGAAATAACATGGAAATTATTCATACCGAGACATTACAGCTCAAATTTTATTCAGTTTTTTTGTCACTGTATTCCAAAAGATGAAAACTAGATAGACATGATTCACCGTCCTCATTACATAAACGGCGGCCTTTGTATATTTATAGTAGCATCCTTCGTTTCAAGGCCTAGTTGTTTACTACAAGGTCGTTGCTCAAGACGACGTACATGCATAGCCTGTGTAATGGCTGTCTTTTGTCGCACAACTCGTAGTTGTATTGACAAAGAACCTCGGATTTGAAGATGACGCGTGATATCACGCATCAACACAACGTGACCGACAACGACGATCAAAAGATGAGATACTAGGATGGTTTGATACTTGGAGTGGTTGATCCGGGTCGATCGAGCCCCAGTTCAACAACGTTCAACAAAATTAATAACACAGACTTGTTGACTACGAATATACTTAGCATTCGAGATAATCCTCCAGGGAGGTTTTATATAGAACACGAAATGTTTTTTTACTCCCGGAGATCTAGCAGTAAACACGATCACCATAATAGCATAGTATATTTTCATCTTTGTATTCACGTTATTTTCAACTATTTCTATGGCAACTTCAAACATACTCTATATACAATGTTCCAAATTACCGTTCACGGCTCTCCGTTTCCACGTAACCATAGCAACGTATCAACACTACCTCGTTAGATCGAGACTTGGGAATATCAACATCCACGTACGCGTACTTCTGTTTTTCAATTATTTTGATATTTTTCTGACTGAATACAACCTATATCAAACAACAATTTCTACTTATGAAGTCATTGCCCCCACCCATTCCCACCTTAACCACAACCCCACGTCCCAACCCCAGAGAAAACACGACAAACGGGCCGAGGGATGAGTGAGCTGTACGTTACACTATTATCGATCGACACCTCGAACCATTTCCTCACGTAAATGGAAGACGATGTTTTTTTCCGCTCTCCAATCATGATAGAACTATTTCCTGTGTATATCCCAAATTGATCTGTTTACGGTGAATATGTGCGCTCGTTTTCTTTTAATAGTTCATTCGTGTGTGGGCGAGAAATCTGCGGTCTGCTAATAGTTGGAAGTGATTGATTCATTGATTCTGTTCGCAATATTTGTTCAATATTTCCCAGGTTCCGTTGTTTCTAACGTTTTGAAATTGTCTGGCATTGCGATGGCTGACCCACTTCCATTCATTGCAATCAGAATATTCAATGAATAAACGACCCAGTTATTTATATGTTGTGAAATTGACATTCAAATCGTGTCATATCAGGTCGTTTAAACTGGGGGGGGGGGGGGAGCTAATCCCATTGGTTACTTTTTTCACACAAAAAAATGCTAAACTTGAGAAACGTCTTCATGCTTTAGAAACATAGGAACACGTATTAATACTGCTTAGATTTCTGTTAAGAAAATATCACACGAATCCTGCTACTACAAATGTATCAATATACTTTATACTACAAGTGTTCTTTCCATAAAGTTAGGGAAATGTTCAAGTCAAAACGTGGTAGGCAAAGAAAACAATAATTTAAGAAATACTCCGCGCCCCTATGTTCAGAAAGTATGAGAATAAAGGTAAATGATATGTTGATTTTCTTTAACAATGGGTCACTTTCACGCTTTTTGAATAAATTACATGTATTCACGGGTAGAGGCTGTGAACTTGGGCTTTACCGTGACCCCCACCCCCACGAGAGAGCACTATAAACACAACTCGTCTGTTTTACGACACCAACTTTACCATGTCACAACGACGTCTTCTATGTTTTACGGCTTTTAACTATGTTACGACACAGATTTACGACACTAAAATATTTATATGTTAGGACACCACTCTACTGTACTTTTACGGCACTGTGTTATGACACAAACTAAAATTTTACAAAACTAAATTTTCTGTGTTTCGACATTAACTCTCTATCGCTCAAATAATGGCTATTAAAAGCACCTCAAAATCTTAATTTATTTTATAGCACAACATATCGAGCCTACTCTGACATTGCGACACTTAGCTCTTAGCTGTGTTACGAGACTTGATCAAGTTGTTGGTTGATTCCCAACCCGTACATGTTGTAATTCAACACATGTGTGAATCGCCTTTAGTTGTCTTGATGATGTTCTGAAATAAATTAAACCTATTGATGTAGAAGAGACATTATTTAGAAATAAATACCCCACTCTGCTAAGATAATAAAAAGAGGTAAATCACTTTGATATACCAACTTCATTTAAATAATCAATAATAGAATGAAAATATTGAGCCCATGCTGATATTAATTAGATACAGCTACAATCTGTCTGGAAATTAAAAAGCTAAATATAAACGCATTGTTTTTTCCTGTAATGCTTTTATGTTTTTTCAGACGTTATATAACCCAATCCGAATACAAGTGGATAACATCAAGGCCTGAACACCGCGTGATAAGACTAGTTTATGCATGTCTGTGTTTCTTTTTGTAGTCTTGCTGCGCGATCGCGACTTTCGGGCTTTCTTCCGATACGATAGCCGAACGAAGTTCGCAGTGAGGGCTTCGATAGCGAAGTTCGGTCGTGTATCGTATTGTATCGGAAGAACATCCGCGGTCTAGTCGCTAGACTATGTTTTTTGTTGCTTTCAATTAGACTATGTATGCAACCCCATTTCTTTATAATGTCGATATACAATGGACGTGTACGTGTATTTGCTTTCTTTGATGTAACAAAGAGAATAGATACGATCGCATGAACCTTACACACGGTTACCGGTTACTTGTTCAATGCAAGAGAATGCCTGATACTATATAATATATATATATATATATATATATATATATATATATATATATATATATATATATATATATATAGAATAGAATAGAATAGAATAGAATAGAATAGAATAGAATAGAATAGAATAGAATCTTTATTGCATTCGTTAGAAGACTACATTTCTCCATTGGATTTCTGCAATAAGTGATTGGTAATAGTAAATGTATAAATTAAGGTGATGATAATTGAGTGTACAGGTTAATTTGTGCCATATATATATGTGTGTGTGTGTGTGTGTGTGTGTGTGTGTGTGTGTGTGTGTGTGTGTATTTTGTTATACATATCTATGTTGTCACATGATGTGTATGATTGATTTTTCCAGATCATCACTTCAAGCTCGTCACATTATTCTTTTGAATCAGAGTAGTTATAATTCAAACTTCCGTCCACATTGAATGTAAGACAAAGACATCATAGCTTACACTCCCAGTTATGTATTCAATGCAAATAATTCTTCTTTGTGCCAGTTTCCTGTGATATTCCCACTAGACTCTATCTCCGCCCCATCCATCCTACACTCACGTTTGATATCATCTACAGAATCTGTGGGTGTTGGCTATGTCGGTATGTGGGCCTGTAGCCTGTAGGAAGAACCCACAGCTGACGCTTTTTAGGTCTTGGATTCTCTTTCAATCACTTCATCTGAGTGCACGTGTCTGAGTCATACTGCCAAATAAAAATGAGAAATATCAACTGTTAAAATATGATAAGCTGTTCCTTTTTGAATTTTTTTTAATGATTTTATTCTTTGTTAATGTATTACTATAATTGCCATGCATATCAATCAAGGCTGTCATAATCTATCTTTTTTTGTGAAATATCAATCTTGTTATGTCAAAGGTCAATCCCATTACCATATGCATATATCACTATACTACCAGTGACACATCAATGAGAATATACCCCTTGGGTGTAGGGATGGGTGTCTTTGGACTTCATAACTGGCCATGGGCTAACAGACAGATGGATGAATTGATGGTCGCAAGGATGGATATACATTTACATACACACACACACACACACACACACACACACACACACACACACACACACACACACACACACACACACACACACACGCAGGCAGGCAGGCAGACACACGGACAGACAGACAGACAGACAGGCAGGCAGACAGACAGACAGACAGACAGACATTATTTACGTATATAATATTGTCATGGAAACAAAGATGGTCCTGACGTCACTATCAGGTGGACTTATAAATGTTTTCGTTTCCCTTCAGGTGCCAGGTCCTCTCTTCCTCTGTAGAAATGAGAGAGTTACCACATGATATGAGTCATCTACAAAACTCAACGCACAAAATGATTGAGTTCAAAGGTCAACTATCGTGTGTTCCTAATTAGGTATGCACTTATGAATAGACACCAAATAATGAGTCAATCGAAAATGACTTATCAAAATGGTGGTTGCTATGGAAATATTGATAATAAACAGCAATTAGTAAACGTCTGACTATTTTACCCAGACCAATGACGTCATTCAATTAGTAATAGTTTCACCACGTATTCATTAGGGTAGCTATAGGGTATTCATGATTAACACCTTGATGACGTCATTTTTATCACATGTGTCTAGTTTGTCACAAAGATGAATGGAACAGATATCATCATCATTATTATTTGTTACTTTAGTGACATGTCTTTTTTTTCTTTTTTTTTTAAACAACTAACCAACAGCCATCCTAATCATCACCTGCAGTCTGTAGAATCAGTTTCATAACGTAATTGTACCGTCAGATTGGAAGTAGAAATGTTCACAATACTAGTGTTGAGCTCCAAAGCCTTTGGTTGGATACTTAAATCAGCGTTTCCATTTTTCATATATATATATATATATATATATATATATATATATATATATATATATATATATATATATATATATATATATATATATATATATATATATATATATATATATATATATATATATATATATATATATATATATATAATCAAAGTAAGTTGGTTGGAACTTGAGGTGCTAAGTTGTAACTCCGAGTTTCACGCTCAATGCGTTCATCAGACAACTGTCAGCTACTCGTTGTGTTACTGTATTTATATGTGTAAGGTGTGAAAGAATTTATTGGCAGTTAATTGTGTATTGCTTACCCAAGCATCGCGCACTCTATTCTACGAGTTTGATACTATTTACTATATATATATAACTCGGTGAGTATCAATCTGCTAAGACAGTGCTCTATACCGCAGTGGCAGAGCGTAATAGTTTTGGTAGTACTGGAACTCTTTCTTGGTTGTAACTCCGAGTTACAACCAAGAAAGAGTTCCACTGAGTACTACCAAAACTATATATATATATATATATATTGTGTGTGTGTGTGTGTGTGTGTGTCACAGTGTGTGCAAAACTATTGCGCTCTGCCACTGCGGTATAGAGCACTGTCTTAGCAGATTGAGACTCGCCGAGTATATATATATATATATATATATATATATATATATATATATATATATATATATATATATATATATATATATATATATATATATATATATATATATATGGAGGTTTTGTGCGGGGGTATTTTCCGATTCTGCGGAATGGATTAGCAAACTATTAGTGACGTCACGAACTTTTCTACCCGAGGTTCATCGCTGTCGATGGTATTTGTCAAGCGCTACTCATATGAAGCTATTTGACTTAGTCGAGTTGTGGATATGTCATATGGCAGTTTATACCAACAATGTACATCCTGTGCTTCGCAGTTTTGTACCTACACCCCCCCCCCAATAAATAATAGTAAATAATTATATATATATACATATATATATATATATATATATATATATATATATATATATATATATATATTTACATACACACACTCATATATATATATCATTTTATACATGTATGTGTGGCATTTATACATGACACTGTATAACATCGTATTTATACACATCTGCATAGATATACTATTCTGTGCCATGATTTTATTGTAGTTTTTTGTGTCTGTAAATTTATCATATCGCCTCCAGGTGTAACACCGGATGACGTGGCTGTATTAGTCACATACATAATACATTATAGTACACAGCAAATGTAGCAATACTCACCCATTGATGGATAGGTTCCGTTTATTTATTTATTTTTTCGCAAAGCTCTACAGATAAAAGAAAAGAAAAGAAAAGAAAAAGAAATGCCGGAAAAATCAAAACCACAATTTAAATTAACAATTATTTCGGGGGGGGGGGGGTTAGGATACGTTATTTGCAGCTAACTTTGTGCATCGTGCTCTAATCCACGTGGTTGATCATTGTCGTGGGTTGTGTATGTATTTGCATTATCATTGGTTTATTTCTTTTCGAAAGATATAAATTCGTATGTGTTAGTCACCTTCACACAAGATTAGACTACTCGCTGAATCCGTCAAGATTAAATGACCCTGAGTCGTCCTGGGATAGAACGAATTCCAGTCCACTTGTAAATAAACTTTAATTACGGCGTGATTCCCCACTTCCTGTTTACTTCAATCTAGGTCAGTTCGCCGGCTACGATAAAACGTCATCCGAGGTCAACGTCAACTGCAACCGTGTGCTGAAAGTGGTCATGTGATAGTAGCCGGCGGTACCTACACATGTACCTCTGTTAGACAATAGACTTGTTGTGGTTGTTTTGCCACTTTGTTGTTGGTTTATTTTCGAACATTTTTCGCTGAATGAGGAAGTATGCCGTTACAGAATAGTATTGCCATTCTCTAACGACATAGTGTGAGAAGTTAAATACAGAAACTTTTTTGTAAATATTTTGATAGAAACTGAGACGAAATGTGTGGTAAATTTATATGCGAAAGAGCTTCATTCATACAGCTGAAATGAACACATATTTTACCGTGTCATGAAGTTGGCGGAAGGAATATGGAAACTAAGTACTCCACACTGTACTACGCGAGGGTGGACGCAGTCGTCATCATAATAACGCGTACGCCGACTGGAAAACTTAATATGACAGGAATAGTAAATGTCAGAAACAGAGGACTTTGCTTCCCCCAGGAAACGAATGGTTTCTCTAGCGTAACTCATCAAGCGAGATTCTATGGAAGGTTTGTTGTTAACCTGGTAATGGAAACTTGCGTACATAAGGCCGGAAATTTACAAAATATAATGAATATTAATAAGTTTGACTGTTTACGTCATTGTGGCGATTGAAGGGGATGAAATTTAATCGGCATTCCTCAACGTAAAAGAGAATAGGATGGTCCCCATACCTGTATCACGTGTTCAAATCTATTGTCTAAGAATATCCGGTCTCGGTCTCATCAAATCGAGCGCTGGGGAATTCGTGAAACTTGCTGTCGTGATATAGCTACCAATCCAGGGACCCAGAGCAGTACCCGGAAGGACGGATGTTTATACATGATCCCGTCGTTGCAATACATTCCAAGGACATCGGTACGCAAGGGAGAAACCGTGGTGTCGGTTGCTTGAGTTTTGAAGAAAAAAGAACAAACTGAAAACTAGGAACAAGCTAGACAGTTAGCGATATTCTATAAACACAATACCCTTCAAGGCCTTGTAGGGTATATGATAGCTCTGGGTGTATACGCCACGAGGTGCGACACGTCTTCCCTCTCCGTATCGAACCTCGTTGAGTATACTTCAAGAGCTAGCTGTATGCGTATTAAAACTTACAAACATTGACTATAACAATCATAAGTTCGAAATATGAATGATTATATAGCGGCACCACTTTTGCATATTTTGTAAATTTTTTAACATTATGGGGTCTAATTTTCAGCTGACCTTCATTCCATTTTTTTTTCTGGGAGAGCACAATAACACAGTAATAATAGCAATTCAAATGCAAGGTTTTTGGCGCGGCGTACGTATGGTACGTGACAACCAACATTGGCTGATGGGTTTTGCATTCTACAAGTTGAATCACTCAAGGGGAATCACTGAACACGTTTCCCCCTTCCCTCTCCTCCACACACCATCTCTTCCCTCTCGCCGCTCATTTGCTCATTCACCCCCTAACTAAATTCCTCACCCTCTTTCCTTTCCCCATTATATCATTGGTTGCACCTTTTTTCAAAACGAAATATTTGTTCTTTTAAAGTCTTGTAAACTCCCTCGTTCTAATTTCATTTACTTCATGTTATAGTCCAATGTGTAGGTGTAAATTGATCACCTCAAATTAATTTGCTGAATGCACTTAGTCACACTTCGTTGTTTTACCTTCTTCAAGATGTCATCAATATCACTTGTAATATTTCACTCTGGGGGTGGGGGGTCGGGATGTACTAAACTTTCACCCCACCCCCGAGTCTCCAATGTGAATTCGACCATTGTCCAAACCCAGTCGGAAATGCCACACATAATCACCATGCCCCACCCTGTCCCTAATAACCCCTCACAACTTCATAGCATGGCCAATTATCTCTCACAACTTTTGTAATAGTTACACAAAAATATACTTTCGAAAGCCAGGAAGTGTGTACATAAAATGCTTGAATACCAATCATAACTTGCATAGACCACGCATTCCTCGATAGTGTAGTCATATAGTTAGCGTACGTGTTACCATGACAACTGTCATACCACATGAATATTAATGTGTCTCGCGTGGTTGCTTTACTATTACAGTTTCATTCAACATTTTCTCCCTGCAATGTGAATAGTATATTTCACACCAGGCCGAGGCTGCTGATAAGTGGTCATGGCTTATGGATCACTTATTTTGGCATAAAACAACTTGACCATATTTTTCTACTTTAAAAAAAAATAAAACAAGTTGAACATGGACGATGTAATTCAGCCCACTCTTTATTTGTGATTTGCATATTCATGGCAGAAGCAACAGCCACACCAATAAGACCCCCCCTCCCTCAAAAAAGAGAAAAGATGCAACTCTTTGATGTCTGTAAGTTGAAACGTCACAGTGGTTATAATAACATGCCGTCCTTACCGAGGACACGCTACGGGAGGTCTCCTCATCACACAACTTGTTCTGAACTTTATATATTGAAAATAATGATCGAGTCGTACAAAGAGTCCCTTGGGTAATACTAATAGTTAAAAACTAAGAGAGCGTCCAGGGTGGGAATCAGAGGAGGGGAGGGGATTTTGACATATCGGTTCTCGGGAAGAGCCATATTTTAGAAGGGTGGGGTCACATTTTACTTTGACCCATTGTATTATCTAACTTTGCATTATTTGTGATTTTTACATCCTACTACTATTGTCACATCTCACCAGTTCTACCATCGTACCATCAGCCTGAAAAAATTGCTGCTGGGAACCATGCAATGAATCGTTCGTTATAGTTGTGGCGCGAGGAGAGGAGACCATTAGGTCTCAAAAAATCTAGTGAAGGGGGAACGTTAATAGTGAGTGTGGTAATTATATTGAGAATGATATGCGGTGGCGTAGAGATGTTGACCTCGGTCCCAAGCGTCCGTCTAGTCTGTTGGAGTTCTGGCCTTCGGCTCATCAACCAATTAGATCCCGGTGACCAAAGACTGGTTATATTAATTAATGCAGTACCGTCACACAAATTCATTGTAGTGGTATTTTGAACCAACAGATGCCTTGGCGTTAATATGGTGGCAGCGGTGGGACCATCTAATTTTAATTTGATATAAACACAAACAAATCTTAATTGTGATATCTGTGATTTACTATAAGAATGACTTTTTTCCCGTAAAATCTTAATATTTAAAATGATTTCAATGAATGCAATATATTATCGAATCTTTCTGATCAGTCAGTATTGTTGGGAAACTATAAACCGTATATACGAGACGATGAATGTGATGTAAGTGGAACATAGACTTTTATTTATCAAAGCCCTGAGTTCGGCCTCACGACCTCACTCCAAAGCCAGAGCCAGGAGTTGACAGATGCTCACAGCTCCGGTCAAAATCAAAGTCCTTGAATCTGCGACGATAAGCTTCCTAAGACAACAATAGGTCATGCATAATTATGAGCGTCATGGAAATGAAACAAAGGACACTGAATGACAACTCCAGACACGGGATATTAGTGTACCTATTGTCTTGACACGCATGTGAGCTATTGCAATAAAAGATATTCATTTCTCTAACTTGGTGTTTGGTCAGATGCAGGTACATATATATATATTGACAAGAAATTATTTGTTATAGATTTGTGTGGAGTAAATTGATTGGGAAAGTACCAGACACTGATTTTCAGTGAAATATCTTTGAAGCAAATGTCTGGATGTATTTGAGAAGACTATTATGTCAGTCACTTTATAACTGTGTTTTGACTCACATGTAATGGTAGCACAATCTACAGCTAGAGATTGCATATATGTGTGTGTATATGTACATCCAAATGTATGGTTCCAGATCTTCTGGTGTACAGATACGGATGCAGAGCTCGATAAGTGAATGGGGAAAAGCCCCCCCCCCCCCCCACCACCACCACCACCACCACCACCATCACATTTCCCACGAGAATAAACCCGGACAGTCCCCTCTCAGTTCTATTGTTTTGGTTGTTGAATGCCGGCCGTAACTTCCCGTGTCATCGCATGACGTCATCGTTTCAATGATGACACCCCTTAACCTCTGCGCAATGCAGTGTACTGCGACGACAAAACAGAGCATGTACGTATATGGTCCAGCACAACAATAACATTTCTCCGAACTGTTGCTGCTAGAGCTGTCAACCGCGCAGATTGCCGTCAGTCTTCGGGAGTCGTGGAATTTCGTTTGGCACAATTTCTTGCTAAATCAAAACCGATAATGATAACCCAGAAGTTCTAATTTGACTGGTTTATTGGAATTACCGTATTTTCGTATTCCGCATTGGTATTATTTCAGTAAAATTACAATACAGATTTCACACATAAGGAACTGTAACCCGGTAATTTGTAAACATAAACACACCGACGTATTGGTTCGAGATACTGTTGATGACAATCTGTTATCTAAACCAGGCCACCGTCTTCGCCGTTCGTCGAGGTCGCGATAACCTCCGAACCGGAGTTTAGATCGCTGTCAACAGGAAGCATGGTGCTCCAGAATCAATTTGTTATTGACGATTTCCCAGGCGATAGAGTACTTTCCCGACTCTAAAACGCCTCGTACTAGGTCGATAACATTGATATATCCCGGAAAATAACATAACACTACAGGAACAGATCGATCAGTAAATACGCCGTAAACAGACAACAGTGTACTTCTCATAGGTCGAAATAGTTATTGAGTATGGGAAAAAATAAATTGGAAATAATAATTAAAAAATAAAATATAAGGAAAATTGATGATACACATAGTAATATTGCTCAGAAAATGTGAATTATATTAAAACAGCCAAGTTAACCGCTGACATTTAAATGAACAAAAAACGGAATAATACATATAAAATACATGAATATAAACTGTGGGCGAGGACAATTAAGGTGGGCATGGGTGAATCGATAATTCACAAAATGACATTGAACAAGAAATAGCTCATTCCTCGGCTTGACCTTAATATGGGTCATACGATTGTACCAGTAAATTTATAACGACTAATTGAAAACATGGATTCATGTTAAGGCCAAAAGCATTAACTTTTTGCTTGACTAAATACATTCATTTACTATCTTTATTTTTGGAATATGTGTCTTCATTGTTGCATTATCATATCTTGTATAGTATTTTTGCTGTTATATTGTCACCCGTTCAATTTCTGCCAAGTTCAAAATTGTGAAATACTGAAACGTGTGAAAAAAAGACAATTAAAAAAAATAAAATGAATAAAAGTAAAATATCAACAAACTGACAACCCTCATAATATAACTCAGAGTATATTTGAACAACCATGACAAATTTAAAAGGGGCATTTCAACAATTGTAGTGCCAAAAATAAAATATACAATGTATTTATCCTCTTAGTATAATTTATGCAAATACGAAGGTTCGTTGATCGAATTTGATTCGACCTTTCCTAATCTATCATGTAACAGGCGATGCATATTAATTCTAATGTCAATTTCATATTCGACACAAAGGAAGGTCATCTGGAATTATGATCTCATTGTTCGGCATAGACACGATTTACATGTAAAATGATTCGTGACAATGTAGTTTTTTTTTGGACATATCGGGCCTATTCATTTTTATCAGTTTTGTGTATCATTTTATCTGTCGGTGAATATTATCTTAAATTCAGAACAAATGGCGATGGTTGTATTATGGGACACGTCCATGGTTAACGTCACTGGCTCCAATCCAGTTCATTACATGAATCACATTTTTAGTTTGTTTTTGTTTAACTAAACTGAAAACACTTGTGTTTTACGATGATGCTATTAGATATACGTGGTACATCTATCTTCGTGAGAACACCACGGACAAGTGGTCGATATTTTTTTCTGAAATGAGATAATCTTTAACGTGTGACCGCACTGATATTCGATAGCAGTTATTTCCATCTCTAATAATCATAATTACACTGCGTAATTGGATCTGACGGCGAAGCCAAAGCTATAAATAGATTCGCCTACCACGACGATTGAGATGATCTCATCCTCACCACGCATGACGCTTTCTCTCTGAGCTTTGAAAATTAACATACCTGCACTACAAAAAATCTGACGTAACCATAGAAACGTCAAAAAAAAACATTGACATGTAACTAAGTCCAAGGGCGTGGTGCTGTTTCTATGTTACATTCTGTTTGTATATGCGTTTTATATATTTGTTATTCATGATCACGAAGGCAGTGCTTATTTTCATCTGAATGTAATAGTTGGTAACAAATCCATGTATGGCAGCGATTGTTTTCGTTTCGGAACTGATACATATGTCGTCATCGTATTTTTAATGACATTCACGATGGCTAACCTTCGAAGTATTTAGTAGTACCGATGAGTCATCCACGAGTGAAATGTGGCATTCTAGGGTCGCCCATTATTCGGGGTTACGGCATCGAATTTCACTACGTACTTTCTGTGTTCACATTCGCGTTCTTGGTACACGCGATTGGGTCTGGAACTTGAAGATGCAATCTCTGGTGTAAAAAACAATTCCGGGTGCGAACCATATGGAAAGAAACGTCTATTGCGTCACCTTGTTTGATCGCACATACCCCCTGACTCATAAATATCGTGGGCAAAGTTCGACCACCTTTTCAATAGTATTTCCAATGAATTACGCTGACGGTACACACTGGGCCTTTCCCGCGAAATGTCGCACTGACCTGGACATGTGTGTTTACGGTGATGTCATCGAAAGGGGAAAACGCGTATTTTCCCACTGCACACCAAGTTGCAGAGATCAATAAATTTGGCTGCTGTTGATAGCGTAGGTGAAAGGGCACTTGCTTCACAAAAATTATATAACACTCCGAATGGTAATGGCTGTCGCAGACAGTACAGTGGCACCTGCAAGTCCATGTATGTGTCATGTGACTGATTCACTGTATGGGAGTGGTTTTGCAGTCTTGAAGCCCGACCCTGCCCTGGACCTCGGTTGCATGCACAGTGCAAAAACTTTGTAGAGGTGTTTTCGATTTTCTTTCTCGCTCCGTGTACCTTTTAGCAGCGATTACAATTTTTTTTTATCGCAAGTCATACACTGTTGGCTTGTTTCCAATTCGGAAATAGTTCATTCGACAACAAAGCATGATAAAGAATTTTGTATGCAGAGGGTGGGTCAGCTCGTGGTGTCCTTGACCAGCTTGCACACACGAGCCGGATATATACGGTTGCATGAAATACGAATTACTGTCTCACTGAATCAAATATTTCACTGTTCTCACACGAACAATAGTTTCTTTTCCAACATTAATGCACGCAGTCCCTCTAGCAGAAAGTGGTAGAGGGACTATTATGATGCAACTTGCTAAACATTTCTAGTGCATTTAATTAAGTTGTTTCATCATTCCTTTCCTCCGCTGGACTTCGACCACACACACTACCACTAGAAGACATGTCAACATGCATCCCTGGTTGTAGGGTCAAGGGCATGGTTCGGAGTTATGTAGGTGTCAGAGTGGATCAGGGGCTAGGGACAGCTATGGGTTTATATCATGTGACTCACTCAGTGGTGGTCTTGTACATAGTTTCATGAAACAAAGCCTAAACAATAACCTAAACACACTGGGCATCCACCACGTTCACAGCTTTGCACAAGGACCTTGTGGCGGCCCCATTACGTCACATGCATGACAATTACGAGCACACACAAAGATATCAGTTTCACTTCAAAATGAAGTCTTTTAATTTCAAAGGTAAAACACCTTTTTATATAAGTCTTTCGTTGCTTTTTTCCCAGAGACAATGAGGTACAGGAAAATGCACTTAATAAATATTTCTCTCTGTACAGTTAATTTTTATCTATCCTAAAAAGAGCTGTACAACGTGAAAAATAGAACTGATTCGGATACCAATGCTCATTGCACCATTGTTGAACGCGATCCACACCCACGACAATATGTATGGTACCACCTCCATGGTACATTGGCTGTGAAGCAGTCACAATGCAAACGACTTTGTTTAAAAAATATATAAATTTTCAAAAAAATGTTTAGCAAAAATGCATCATGGACTTTCAAGTGGACACAAATTGTACAATTCACAAAAAATGAATAAAATGAAGGCGTAAAACTGGTCTAAATCTAAGAAACTCGGGTCTCTCTTACAAACAAAAGACCCAAGCTGCAGTAGTAAAAGAGAAGCCATTCAAAATAATCGACACGTTGAACTTCCTTCATAAACAAAGAGATTCATGCCAAATAATAATATACGTACAATTAAACGAGCTAGCTGATGTACTTGGAATGTGCAAGTGTTTCAAAAATATGAAACTGACAAATCGCATAAAAATTCTGACCGCGTTACACAAGAATGTAATATCTGATCTTGACGTCACACATACGGCGTGCCTAAATATAGCAACAAAGCCAATATGACCTCTACAATGGATTCCAGTCTGCCACGGACGGCAATGCCAGATATTACATTCCAGGTTCGACAGTCAAGAAGGAAAGATACAGGAAAGGCAATAAAGCAAGACAACTTCCTCCTTAGTACAAAATGATCAACTCTTGCAGAATTTTGCGACGGCGCATGGGTGGAGGCCCACACAGGTCACTTCCGCCTTTGTTTGCATTGGAAACCGGCTCCCACGCTTAAAGGAAGTGAGTGAATATGGTCCTAACAACTAAATCGTGACAATTGTTCGGAGAAATCTGTGATAGATTTTCTCCATGAAGTAATTTCGGCTGAAAATAGCCTAATATCCGGCAGTGATCGTTTGGAAGTGCAACTTATTATGAACAATTACGTGTACACAATAGAATATTTACAAAAATTTACACAGACAGAAGCACTCAATAGTGTCTTTTTAAAAATGTCTTTCTTCACCATACTACGTTTTTTTAGAAGGCCACGATCGGCCTCGCCCAATTTTCAATAACACTGACGCCAGTGGTCGAAATATACTGTAAATGACTCGATGTGTTGCTGATTTGGGTGGAGTTGTTGTGACTCAACTGACACGATGTAAGCCTTTGGTTCCGGACAGTACCGGCGTCTGATGACAATGAGTCACAGTCTGTTTTCTCGCTCTCCGTGTCGGCCAAACTGGAAAGACCAGTATTGAACCTTGACACAAGGTTTGTGATTTGAGTCTGTTCAACGTTCATTGATTCTGGTTCACTCGTTGTTGATTCTGAATCGAACTTACAGCGTTTCGGTGAGATCGATTCACAGGCCTCCTCGAGTTCAGAACGTTTACGCTTGTTACAACATGTCTGCCAGCATGGCGTCTGCTTGATATCGCCCAAAACACGTCGATCGTGACTACAACTGTTCTTTTGGGTCTTTTCACATTCGATATTTTCCTTATCTTCTCGAACAGGTTCACTTATGATAACGTTCTCCTTGTCCGAATCCCCGTCGATTTCATCTTTCTCCTCAACTAACTCTAGTTCACATTTTCGCGCCGTTTGCGTCTCGTGATTTTCTTCTGACAACTCATTTTCATTGTTTTCCGGATCATTCCATTCCGGCTTGGCCGTTTCATCGTCATCTTCATTACAATCTAGGTCTGTTTCGTTTTCTTCCAGTTCATAATGTTCCTGAGCACGTTGAAGACCATACATTTGTTCATATATTACCGTACGGGCGTTGTGAATAACGTAAGAAACCAGTAAATTCTTACGAAGGTTGAGTCCGCCACGTTGTTTACGAAACGTAGCGATCTTCCCAAAGGAAACACTGATAAGCCTTTGTGCTTCCACTGACATTTTTCTCGGCAAGTAGACTATATGGATAGGTGAGAATAAATCCTGTAGATCCTTACTACTGTAGGCACCTGTCTCGGTTGAACTTGTTGGAGTAACTGAGCGATTGAGTAAAATTCACGCCAAAATATGGACCGAGTTGTTTCTTACGCAAGCTCTCGGAGTGGCGTGTTCGAAATGAATGTGCAATCGTAACGGATTTTACCTTTCGAGGAAGGTGACGTCAGGACTATATAAAGTGACCAATCACAATGAAGGGAGGTCGTGAGAAGGTAAACATTAGCATACTTGATTGACAGGTTTGTGTACAACTCAACCAATCACGTGGCATGAAATGAGGGTATACGTCATCATTTTGATGACATGGAAAATTTTCCCTTGCGTACGTCACTACGCAAATAATAGTAAACAGTGTAGTCAAGGCAAGAGAACAAAAGCCCTTCGTATGTTCAGAGGTCGCGGCGATAGAGGCGGCTTTCTTCAGCGCGGCCTTTTGTGAATTCCATACATGCCTTTCCCAAATTTGGTCAAAGGGTTGAAGGCGGGCCAATACGCACCACATTTGGCTACGTAGAATGTAAACGGTGGCGCGAAAATCCAACATGCTGGTGCAATACAAGCACTACAGTTCGTAGATATTTACGAAAACACAATATTCTAAGTGAATTTTCATACAGTTTTTGCCAACACGTTATTTGCAGTCAGTACCATTTCCGTTATGGATTTCTTTAAAAGATGAAGATGATGTAAATTGTAGGGGTTTTCTAAATATTTGTGTATCGTGAAAGACAGTTATAACCCAAACACTGCTCAGCACTGTGATTTTACTATTGTAGTGCACGATTTTAACGGTCGACACAACAACGTCCTTGACTACAAGCACACTAAAGCTACAGCTCATCGGTGTGAAGACTTCAAGGTTACCAACAGCGTAGACGAGGACATTTTCATAATGACGTTTGAGGCAGCAGTCACGTCTCAGTTCTTTTCATTTTAAGGCCTGCGATTTTTACCTTTAGAGCTTGTTACACTCCAAAGTCATTGTGAACACCATGGCTGTTGTTGACGTGATGCCTACTCGATGGCCTAGAAGTAGTGCACCAGGGTTCACACGTAGAATAAACACAATAACAAATAAATAAACACCAATTATTTACAAATTGAACTGGAATTTATATAGTGTGTTTATAGAAAAAATCAGAACTATGTTGTTGTTGTTGTTGTTGTTGTTGTTTTTGTTTTTTTTTTGATCCCTGTCTGGAAAGGTCGCTTTTCCCCTTACAATATCATCATACATTCATCACCCAAACAAACACACAAACAAACTGTTTAGTTAGCCAAAGAGGAAGTCAACAACCTTTGGTATACCGGTACGGTTACGTATGAGTTCCACGTACCACTCCATTGTACTATATACGTATGACGCAATACGATTTATTTATCAAAACGTAATCAAATATTATCCCGGTTCCATATTTTTTTTGATATTAGAAAAATACACACCCAGTAGGCAAACTAAAAAAATAAAGTAACAATCTGAATTCACACATGCTTTATTTTCACATACTCAGTCATAACATCAAGAAGTGCAATGTTGTTGTTTACGAGGGATTTACAATTGACTATGGAATTGATTCGGTGAAAACATCACTTGATGAAAAGTAGTTAATGAATGAATCATTCGATATTTTTGCGGATGACCTTCTCGAAATAAGTTTATCTTTAATAAAATTCATCGTAATCCGATTTTTGACCAGTATTACCTCACCACCCTTCGACTCCCACATTGACTTTTCCCGGTTCATTGCACGATCAGATCCACATCTTAAGCTTAGAGTTCACACCCTGCCCTTGTCACTGTATGCCTGCCCGTTAAGTTCAAGGTCAAACTACTCAAAGTAATATTTGACGCCCTAGAGGTTAGGGTCGGTTATTTTATTGCGATACAAATCTTGTTGCAAAATGACACCATTTTAATCATGGTTTTCAGCAACGTGTTCACTCGTTTGCCGGATTTATAAGTACAAGGAGAAATATGGGAACTAGGCTAGGCGTGGCTATCGATTCGTCATACTCACACAGTAGTCATTCGGATATGCCGATGTAAAAATATCTTGATGACACGGGACACGATTTTAACAGCTCTGTTTGCCTAGTAAAATATAAACGTAGTTTACTCGTGCGCGGCTTTCACAGTCGGAATTGATGTCATTGGTACATAAATAAATAAAATTATAAATTTCATGTAGTATATATATATTTACTACTAATATCAGACATGCACGTCTTCGACTGGAGTTCGTCTAGGGGTCACGATTGGGGTCAAGTCAAAGGTCATGGTAGATTATATCGGTGGTAAGATTTTTGTCTGACGCACGTACACAGAACAATTTTCCAAACAGGAAATGATTTTCTTTGTCTTTTGAAGTGATAGGAAGTTGGGGGAAAATGATACACTGACAATTTCAATAACGCCATTGTTATTGGAACAATCGTATCACA
This sequence comes from Glandiceps talaboti, assembly GCF_964340395.1. Classification (NCBI taxonomy): domain Eukaryota; kingdom Metazoa; phylum Hemichordata; class Enteropneusta; family Spengelidae; genus Glandiceps; species Glandiceps talaboti. The sequence goes on along the minus strand of NC_135558.1, from coordinate 8,260,584 downwards.
CACTGATGGAATTTTGTAATAGATATCTGCTCTGCTGTGAGAAAAAAATTCATCCGTGACTTCGGTATGTTCTGTATATTGTTTTATATTAGGGCGTATTATTTTGCCTGGTATACGTTCATGTTATTTGTTTTGATTTGCCTTGTTTTGTTTTATGTGGAATTAAATGGTGACCTAATATAATACTTTCACCATATTTCTGTTGAAAATTAATTGTTGACGAGAATACGAACATTTTAATAACTTGATTTTTTCCCTCCAACATATTCATATTCATATTATTTATTTTCACCAGACACAAAGGGAAAATGATACACAACTGAGAAGAAAAGAAAAGAAAAAATGTACCTGGTGAGGGCCATAGAAATAGTTCAAACAGAACTAGTCTAGTCTATGGCCCTGATACTATAAAAATAATAAAATATGTTTATGCATAACTGTACAAAGAAGAAAACAAAACAAAAACTCACATAGTGTATATATAAGTAAACTAATTACATGAAATGAAATTAATGAAAATCACAGTCATAGTCAAAAACATATACAAGTTCTGTAGACCATAGTATCATATGTTGTGCCCTTGTCTGTTATTTTCACCGTAATGAGAGGGCGGAAGGTAAAACAGAATTGCAAACAAACAAACAAACAAATCAAATTTACTGAATATTTCACAAAAATGTTGGATACAAAGACTAAATGTACAGATGCAAAAGAAGTTCTGTAATTTCAAATTTTATTTTTCGGTGAAACAAACTGATGCAAAAGTTACACAAAACTGAAAGTATGAACATTACTGGCGTTCCCATCTGCTTTTTTTTGCCAAAAAATCTATTAAATTCAGAAGAGTGGAAATACTTATAATCATAAAAATATCAAGTGTATATATAAGAATATAAAATGTATACAATAATGTTAATGAGGACGCTACAATTCAATGAATGGTTAAAGTATTGACTGTAGAAATAAATAACATACTAAAAATGAAATAAAGGTTATAAATAAACCCAGTAAAATTTAAATATTTTGCTGCAGTTATATGACATGGGTACAACTGGAAAGTGGAGTTGTTGATTTTTTTCCAGAATATTATTTCACTGATAAAAAATTCATGAATTATGCTCACTAAAAGCTCCGTTTTGGGTACGTGTGATTTTCATGTTAACGTCATTTTGTAAATATCAAAAAATCCTTCATAACGTCGACCAAAACAAGAACTTGACCTTACCCTTGAACGGAGTACATGATACTGCATACCCTGGTATAAATGAAATACTAGTGATAGTCCAGGTCAAAGGTCGTAGTAAATAATAATACTGGCAGTTTTAAACCATGCTGACAGACTTAGTTTTCAAAAGCAAAGTTGTATATTAAAGCTGCACTGGCTGCAAATAGAGCGTTTTTTGAAACTTTTTTTTTTTTTAGATATAATGACCTACTTGTAATATCATACAACCTGAACAGTGTTAATCACCTATGGGTACATGTATTTGTGAACCTGTTCTCTTTATAATGGTACAATAAATTGATTTTTAGGTCCACACTCAAAAATCAGTGACCAACACAATCCTGCTTTCAACCTGTTACTGTACTACTTACATGCACAATGTCTCATTTTTGGTATTTTAAACAATTTTCAGTGAATCAGTTATTTGGTTGTCTGATTGAAAAAATAATACTCAAATTGCAGCCAGTGTGGCTTTAATGTCATGATGGTATATCATAATTTTGCACATACAACACATACAGAAAACCAAGTTATATATCTTTATTGATCCCATTAACCATTCTACAGGTAATCAAAATAAAATAACACTTCCATCTCTTCCAGTTCTACTATTTCAGGACTATTTCATTTTCAAAATATTTGTTTACTTTTCGTCTTTATACTCTCTCTATATATATATCTATTTGTTTTATTTTATGAAAAAAAAATATTTTGCTACCAATTTTTCTTTCAAAAGTATACCTTTTTGGTGATGTCTCATGAAAAAGTTATTTCTTTCTGTGTCTCTTCTAAGTTGAAAATCAGACAACAAATTTGTCATTAGTCTACAAAATACAAAGAAAATAGCGGTAACAATTGCATTTTATAAAAACTTTCTTTGTCTACGGTCACTAAGTTTAAGGTATGTCAAATACTACTGGTGTGTGTGTGGGGGGGGGGGGTCGGGGTTGTTATATGTACTGTCAATGTATAATCAGCCTCATAATACATTTGTAACAACAATTCAATGTTATAGTGAACCTTTCTGAACTTGAACTTCTGTATTTATAAGTCCACTATAATTTACCCTATCATGTGCATCTTGACAGGAATCCTGAATACTGTAAATTTCAAATCACCACCACACATATGGCATACAAATTCCAGTCAAAAATCTTTTTGTCATTCAATTGCAAATTACACCAAGAATCACTGTTTGACTTGTACATGGAAAACGTCACTTTCGCTTGGAATTTACTTTGGAAATTTTTGATGCTATACCTCTTCAAAATCTCAGTTATGGATATTATCTGGACTTTCTTGATGAATTTTCATAATGTACTGCAAAAAATGTCAAGTAATGACTATGATCATTTTAAAATCAGGTTTAAGTTTCTTGAAAACAGAATATTAGATAACAAATATCAAATATGGAGCCTATACCTACACATAGCATCCAGTGATAAATATTACCAAATCTAAATTTGTGAAATTTCATAGGTTTAAAATTCTCATTTGACACTTGGATGTAATTATTAATATTAAAAGGTCTAAGGTGGTTATCATTTGTTTGTTTTGAGCATTCACCAGCAAGGAGGAAGATATTTTTTCAAAGTGATAAAAACGAGAAAATTTATAATTGGAATATAATCAATACAATTTTATAAAATTTCAATCACGCTCATTGCGAAATTTGTTGAATTGTCTACAAAATCAAGGAAGAATGTTTTGGGTAGCATTGGTATTTTTCAGAGTGGAACAGAATTCATAAAATGTTATTCTAATTTACTGTGAATAGATTTTTAAAAAGAATAATTATCTACAAAATCAAGAAATAAAATTTGCATTTTCTGGTGGTTACCAGTACTGGCCCTTTTGTAAATTTCTATTCTTTGAGTAGAATTTATCGATTTCTATAGATTTTGATTCACGTTTGGTGTGAAAAACAACAATGAACAAGATTTCATCTACAAATCAAGTAAAATTTGCATTTTTTGGTATTGTTGAAGATGTTTTATGTGAGAATTTGTTTATTTGCATATAATTCATTATGAAACAAATTCTAGGAGAATAATCATCTACAAACCAATTTTAATAAAATTTACAATTTGGGGGATATTGACTGGTCCTTTTTAAATTTAAAATTTAGAGTCTTGGGGTAGAATTTATAAATCTTATGAATATTCGTTCAAATTAAATGTGGGAAGAAAGTAGAAAAAGAACATTTTTTTTTACAGAAATACGTCATAAAATTAGAATTTCTTTGGTAACATTGATCCTTTTCAAAATGAGAATTGATATTTTCTGAGTAAAGTTTATCAAATTTTATGGATTTTCTTTCAAGTTAATAATTATGGAATGAATTCTAAGAGAAGAATAATCAAAATCATTTCATAAAATTTGTACTTTTTGGTTGACATTCGACATTTTTTTTATATGCATTGTATGTACTCTGATATCCGATGAAAGATGTCCTTTCTGCATGATTTCTTCAGTGACACAGAGGTCAAAGGTCAAAGGTCACATTGATAAAAGTAATGGCATAGTAATAGAAAATCTATCAGCAATTTGTACCTGCGAGATAACAATGACAACAGGAGTACTTCTTGCTTTATCAATTTGACCATTATCTCTCTTTAAGAATAACAACAATGGGGTATTGTTACTGTTTCCTTTTCTCACAATTGAGGTTTTGCTCATTAAAAGAAAATGAGCCACTTCCACAACGGATGTCAATTATTCCTCCAATACTGATTATGTCTCCAATAGAAAGCACTTAAGTGGATCATCAACTTGGACAGGAAAAACCCATCAAAAGTTGCGGGTAGACAGGAAGTGGGCTATTTCTGCTTTTTTTTTTCAACTCGGACTACTTCTGCTATATTACTATCATTAGGTCGTTAAGAAAAACTCTGGACTTTCCAAGGCTGTTAGACTTAGAGTTCCTCTTTTACGTCATTTTGTTGATACTTCTCAAAGCCCCAAAACCAAGTTGGTTTTCCCAACACTTCACGCTCTCTGGTTGCAAAAGAGGAAAATGAGGAGATACAGTTGCCGATATAGAGATCCGATTTAGCTAGGATTGCTAAGTCAACATGCGGTTCCTTAGGCCTGCGTTCCACGACCTTCACCTGCAGAAAAAAAAATTTGACATCAACTATTTACAATAATACTCACTCTTCCTGCTAAAAAACTTCATTCAGTAAATCTCTTGTCACAACAATATTTGTAGTCCAGTGTATTTTTTGAGCCAACTGCTGAAATATATAGTTTTCAGGGTAAACAAGAACATTAACATATTAAATGTCTACGTCAGCTGTCAGGATGTGAAAGCCAGCCAGTCCACACAGGGATATGCACAAATCTGACACAGAGGGCGCTGTATCAGTCTGCCCTGATCAAATTACAGGGTTGCTGCCTTGAAGCATTGAACTCGCCTGCACAGAGGTATTTGTTTACAACAGTAGGGGAACTACATTTTCAAGGGATTACCACCAATTGAAACAGTAGCTTCCTGTTTTGTTTTGTAACCTATTTCTATAGTTTCAGCTGTTGTAATAATACTATAGACAGACCATGTAGAACACATTCTCAGAGGGGGAACACTCTGGGAAAACAGGAAAAAAGGCAAAAAACAAACTGCGAATTTTATATGGTTCTAAATTATGCTGCAAAAATGTTAACAATGAACAGGAAATAAACATGTAAACCTTCGTGCACATCATGAAACTATGAAACTAAGGCCTGCTTCATTGCAAATAGCATTTAAAGTGGCCATGTATGGATGATGGGTATTTATTTTGGATTTTTAATTTATGAAACAATTTTATCATGGCTTCATACCTCAAAAATCAACGTGAAACAACATTGACAAAGTCTGTGTTTGTAACTAAACTCTTTGCAAAAAGCTGAACATTGTGTAAATAGTTTGTTATTGTATGTACAATAACAATCATTTTACACACTTACCAGTCTTTTTTGCTATTTATTGAGTTACAAACAAGGATTTGACATCTGTTGTTTCACGTTGATTTTGCAAGTAGAAAGCCATGATAATGTTTTTTTCATAAATTAATATTCCAAAATAAATACCCACTCCTCATCCATATGGCCACTTTAATTGACAACATTTCTCTTGTCGGGGAAACACTGGTTGTGCTAAAATAAAATAAAAAGTTGTGACTACTTCCTTTTTGGTTGTGACTTGAGTGGATAATGTTTAGAATCATTTTTCAAACCGATTAAGAAAAATTATTTAAAATGATATCAATTATTACACCTTTTCATTTACATCTTTCTAAAATGTCTGAAAATAATTCATTATTTATAAAAGGTTGTAAAATGATACAAACAAACTTTGTCAATATAGAACTTGTGAAGTGATGGTGTAGACAAAAATTATCACGATGTAGAACTCAAGAATTGATGATGTAGACACATATTGTTGTGATGTAGAACTCAAGAATTGATAATGTAGACACACATTGTTGTGATGTAGAACTCAAGAATTGATGATGTAGACACACATTGTTGTGATGTAGCTAACTCAAGAATTGATGATGTAGACACACATCGTTGTGAGGTAGAACTCAAGAATTGATTATGTAGACACACATTGTCATGATGTACAAACTCAAGAATTGATAAAATAGACATGTGTTATCATACTATGGGGCAAGCAATGAATGAATACAATATTTCCTGTCTGACTCAGTCTGAGCACTCCAATTAGATATTATTCCCAAATATTTTTCTTGAATCAGCCAAGGAAATTACTCATGACACAGGGGTTTGTCACTACTTGTCTAGCGACTCGTAGTGACAAGCCCTTAGGTCACAAACATTTTGTGGCTGAAAGAAGAAAAATATTGGGGAATAATATAGTTATACCTCCTCAAGCATAATTTGGGAAAAATTGGGAAAAATAATGGTGATTTGGAACATTTTGACTCATATTTCAAGATACGAGTTGCCTTGACGTATAAAGACCTAGGTATGTAATCCATATTTTCTATTCAAACACAATAACTTGGCTTGTGTATGGCATAATATACCTCATACTGCAGTGCTATGTTATTGAATAATAATCTCTCCCTATATTACTCGAGTAAGAAGTCCTGGGGGAATAACCTTGGAAATAAAACCCATCTCTATTTCCTGTCATTTAATTAATATATCAATCACATAAACGAGACTTGTTGCTAGGAGATGTAAAGATGCAGAGATTTCCTGTAGGTAATCCAGTCTCATCACCTAGCAACACAATTATTGGGAAATGTATATCTACTTGTGATAAAAAATATGCCGATGATGCCATGTTATTTACAGTGAAAATATCCGGAGTAAAATATCATTGCTATAATGTCATGATTTCGCAGTGACATATATTAATATTTTGCAAAATATTACACATTGTAGCCACGAAAGTTTCCAGGGCAATAGTCTTGGGGTAAACATTTCATAATTTGTTGAGTTTTTCCCTTTCATGCAGAAATTGAATTCTCGTTACCTAACACAGAATTCTACTCCTTAAGTACGTCAATAAAAATGGCAATCATTTGATTTCTGATCAACACTGACTTCCGCTCCATGCACGACACATGTATTACTATAAATGGGCAGCAGAATAAGTTGACCTTGTTTTATTTGAACCCTCTAGTATGAGGTAAAATGCTACTGAAGGTACTGAGAATATGTCAACCTTCTTGTTTTAATTTGACCCTCTAGCATGAGGTAAAATGCTATTGCAGGTACTGAGAATATGTCAACCTTATTGTTCTAATTTGACCCTCTAGCATGAGGTAAAATACTATTACAGGTACTGAGAATAAGTCAACCTTCTTGTCCTATTTTAACCCTCTAGCATGAGGTAAAATGCTATTGCAGGTACTGAGAATAAGTCAACCTTCTTGTTCTATTTTAACCCTCTAGCATGAGGTAAAATGCTATTACAGGTACTGAGAGTGAGAATATGTCAACCTTCTAGTATGATTTAAAATGCTATTACAGGTACTGAGAATATGTCGACCTTCTTGTTCTAATTTGACCGTCTAGCATGAGGTAAAATGCTATTGCAGGTACTGAGAATATGTCGACCTTCTTGTTCTAATTTGACCGTCTAGCATGAGGTAAAATACTATTACAGGTACTGAGAATAAGTCAACCTTCTTGTTCTATTTTAACCCTCTAAATTGTGGGTCAAATTATAGAAACTGGATTTTCTTGTGGGTCAACATACACAGTAACGGATAGGGGAATACTAAATTTTGGTGGGGCGCATGAAGTTGCTGTTCTTAGAGGGAGCAATGGCTCATGGGGTGAAAATAGATTAGTTTTAGACCTAATAACTAAAATTGTGTGGTTCCGATTACGCTCAATTTTAGAATAGGTCGACTAGGTACATTTTTTATATTATGTTTTTATATATTTTTTTTCATATGTGAGTGTCTAGTTCAGGTAATTATGTTTTCAGTTGTTTTCCAAATGGTCTCTGTGTAATTAATTTCTTCTCATCAGATGTACAGCCACTACAGATTGGAAAAACAGTTTTATATTGTCTTTTTAAGCTGACGCCAGTTTCGGCATCCACAATTTCTTGCACGACTTCACAATTTTCGCGATTTCATTGTTTACTCGAATACATAAAAAAAAGTTTAGGATCAGCAGTGAAAAATTAGGTGGGGTTGGGTAACCGGAACCAAACAATTTTTTTCTCTAGGACTTAGTGAACATTGTTTCGTGATTTTTCATTTCGGAAACAAGATAAATACATTCCTTGCATAAAGATAAACTAAGCCAAGGTCAATTCAAATCCGTTCCTAAATCTCTATTTCATCTCTGTTTGTGTTCATCTTTTAGGTCAAAGGTCACTGAGCATTAATAATAATAATATTACAGTGTGCCATCTATACAAACGACAAAACATGGTTTTGTGAGTCACCACATGGAACACAAAAATTTGGTTTGTCTTTCACTTGGCATGAAGTACATTCATTGAAAGTATACAAATCAAATTTTATGCAATGGGTAGACAGTTTCACTGTACAGCTCATATGTAAATAAATCCTGCAGGGAAGCCCTACACAACACTGTGACCCTGTGCCAGCACCTTATTATCTGTATTGCCTTGCTTTATGGTTTCTTCTATTTTTAGTGATTTTACTTTTAATACAACTCTCTGTTCTGTCACTTTTTTAATTTCATTATTTTACATTCATCATTCATTTTAAGTGAACATAACTTTTAGAACGCAAAATTGTCAGGACATCCTACAATTTTCATTTGCATAATATTTTGTGCACAATTTGTGGCAGAAAATCATCAAGATTTTGCGAAATTTACCATCAGCACATTATCTTGCAACATATGTTTATAAATGTCGACAAAGTTTAATCCCCACAGAGAAAATAAAGTAGGCTCTAGTTAACAGAACCTTGTTTTTTGTTGTTGTTTTTTTGGGGGTTTTTTGGGGTTTTTTTGTTTGTTTGTTTGTTTTTTTTGGGGGGGGGACTTTTTTTGGGGGGAGAGGGTTGCTGAACCATCTGCCACCTTACCTTGAATTTTTTCAAACTTTTTGTTAGTTCTGTTATCAATGGTTTGTCATCGGTGGCAACAAACACTCCCTTAGCTTTCATCTTCTTTACAGCTTTCCTGGTTTTCTTCAAGACTTGCTCTATTCTAGGCATACACATGTCATATGTCAAGGTACCATGTTCATTCCTATAGCCTAGACACTGCGGTGATGCAAACAAGTGACTGCCTACATTCTTCTCTTGTATATGTTCACAGGCATTTTTCTTAAAAAGAAAAAGAAAAAGAAAAAGTGTAACTATGATTACAGATGGTTTTTTTCCAGCAAAAACAAAAGAAAAGTGACATTAATTTTTTTTTTAATTTAAATTTGAAAAATTAAAAAAAAAATTAAAAAATTAAAAATATAATTCATATCCTCAAGTATTTTATGTTATAATCACATAATTTAGTAGTTTAATCAAGACTGAGAAGAGTGGTTAGCAATCGACTGGAAAAAGGGATGCCACATCTCAAAATTACACTCCGTAACTAAGAATACAGTCACTGGAAGTTTTTCTTCGTGAAAAATGCAACATAAAATTAAATCTAAAGCACCCAACTAAGTATTTTATGTTGCAATATTTACTTATAACACGGGATAAATTTGAACCTGTGATCACAGGCATTTTTCTAAATAAATAGAAACAAAAATTAACATAAAATTAAGATTGTTCATGGTCTACCAAAGTAATCTATGTTATGACATTTAATTAAAACTTGGAATATATTTAAACTATGATCACAGGCGCTTTTCTGGAAAAATAGAACAAAAATAACAAGAAACTAACATTGAATTACAGCTTCACTAAATATTTTTAAGTTAGATTATTTAATCATAAAACATTAAAATATTTTTACATAGTTTTTGAATTTATCTCATAAAGAAAACCAGGTATATACAAGTTGGAAACTGAAGCTGCAAATGAGTGGGTTTATTTGCATAATTGCCACTAGGGGGCGCTGTTCAAAAGATTACAATTCCATATATGGAACAGCAAATACTGAAATTTTCATCCCAGAGAGGGTGGAATGTTAAATATGCTACTTTTTTTACTTTGGCCAGTGGAAAACACAGACAGCCAAGATGACACCTGTGAATAATGATCCTCTCTAGCTCTATGTCTAGAGTGGGTTTTTTTCAGATTTAACCGCAGGTTTTAAACCCATTTTCTGTCTTTCAATTTAAAATATTACTCTCTATTAGGTACATACCCTCCTTTGTGAGTTTAGCAATCCTTCTCTTTAACATATCATCTAGTTTATCGCTCACCTGCCCTTCAAGGACACACTGACACAATAGTCTATATTACTATATGCACGTTTTGAACCAGGTACATCCTTCGATGGTAATACCCCCCCCCCCCCCCCCACCCCTTCCATCCCCTTCATAAATATCCCCCTCAAGTCACCTTGCACAATAATCTCCAAGAAAAGTATCAAATCTTTAATTTAATAATTACTAAAATTACTCATGTGCTCAATCATAGTAGGCAGTATTTTCATTTAGAGTGATGAAATATATTCGAATTCTTCATAAATTTAACCAGGATTCTCATCAAAATATGCATTATAATAAAGACAAAATTGCAAATTTCACCGGAGTTGGAAGATAACATTAGATAATTAAGACAGTGAAAAGATGATGATTTTCAACTTACCCAATCACTTCCATGTCTAAGATGAATACCAACAAATGGACCACTAGGTAATTCATTTTCTATAAATTTATTAGCTTCATTCGTGACTTTATCTGACCACTGTAAGTATTGGTGTAAATCTTTATTGTGACTGTTGACAGGAAAACTTGCTGGAGCTCCACTAAATGCTAAAACTGGATAATCAGATGCTGGGAACCTGACACAGAAAAGAAATGTACAGTATATAAGTTTCAATTGATTAATGAAACTGGAAAAGTTGCATTAATTAAACTTGTACTAGCTGCAAATGAGATATTTTTTCATCAAACAACCACAGATAAATTCACTAAAATTGGTGAATTACTTATAAAAAGACATTGTATCTGTTAATTAGTGGTCAATATTATCTGTACGTAGTGTAGTGGCAAGTTTAAATCTTGAGTGAAAGCTTGGTTTTGAATCGGTACTAGTTGTATCATTTTTCGATCAGGAAAGCACATTATATTTATTGAAAAATTGTTGAAATTCCAATAATTAGACATTGTACAAGTTAACCAGTGTCTACAGACTACTTGCCTGATTGTAGGCAGTGATTACTGTACATGATGAGAACAATTCAATGCAGTTATCACGCAATGGAAGTGAAAGCGTCTCACTTTTTACTTACTTTTTATCCCATGCTTCTCGTACGCCTGGTATGCGTGTATCATAGCTTAACCCTCCATACTGCATATAGGAATCAAAATCTATATTGAAATGGTCCCAGAACGGTCCAAATGGGTTACCACTCTTCATATTACACTGGTTTTCTAGTTCAGGATCTCTGGAAAAAGTGTAACAAAACCCTACAAGTACAAGAAGAAACCATTAGAACATCTTTGAATTTCATAATTTTGTAATTAATTTGAATACTGGCAGCAGAGTGGAACCAACCTGGTATGGTTTACAGCTACAGATATAGCAAACCTACAAATTTAGAAAGAATTTCTCTTCAATTTTTTAGGAGAGAAATTCTAAATTTATAGTAGGGCAGTTTTGTATTTACACAAAGGGTGGTATACTTTAGAGGACATTGTATTCTAACTCTCAGAAAGCTAGGGGTGTCACAGACAAACTCATAGAAAGCTAAGGGGTAACAACAATTATAATAGAGAAGGCTAAGGGGTAACTAACTAAGAGAAAGCTAGCGAGTAACATCAAATTCACAGAATGCAGGGGGTAATATACAAATTCATAGAAAGCCAAGGGAAACACAAACACAGAAAGCTAGGGGGTAGCACACACTAACTAACTAAGTCACAGGTTACAGAAGTTGAGAGGATGATGTCAGAGGAATTTTAGGAAATACTACCCATAGATATCCAAATACAAATTAGATAACTTATGGACATTTCTATAATTGTAAAAAACATCCACATGCTGTTTTGAGCATTTAGCGTTTTTTGTCTCAGTGTTGTCATATCACAGCAGTTCTTCTTTGGAAATTATTACCAGTAATGATATGTAAAGATTAGGAATCTATAATTCAGAGAAAGTGTCACAAAACCTACCTAGTCTTTCACCTTCTGGCCAGATTATTGGTGCTAATTTTGTCATAAAATCTTCCATTGTAATAACTCTGTGGTATTCTCTTAATGGTTCTACTTGAAAATATGTATCAAATGCAATCTGGTCCTGTAATACAAAACACAAAATGAACTGATTATCAGATGTGTATATATTGTCTATTCAAATCATACCACTTTGTTTCATTTAACTCTAAAGTCCTCAAAAAAAAGTCCTGGAGGGTTTCAAACTAGTCAGAAACGAACATATCAATATCTTATTTTAGACCATGTAGTTTTGGTAGGACTCTCCTGGAACAGTAGTATGCATACTTAATCAATATTATGACACATTGTTTTCATATATCCTTCAGTGATTGGCTTAGATGTTATCACATGATATGGACTATTGACCCAGTAACCTCAATTTGCATATAGGGGTACTAGTCACATTCTATTTTCCCTAGGGCAATAGTCATGTAGCACAGACGTCTAAGCAGGGATTTGCTTTGACTATAAAAAGAATACATGCCTGAGAATGTGTTATAAAACACTTATTGCCTGGCCTTATTCGGGCACTAGTCGACATCATATTACCCCTTGTAACTATTTCTCGTGGCTTTCTGCATTGGAGTTACTACAGAACAGCCATCGGGGTAATAGATGTCTATTTGTGCCCTCATAGCTATACAATAAGTGTGTGATATTATGCATGATGGACAAGCTGACTGTACATTTGTCATGCTGTACACTTGTCATGCTGTATACTTACCTTCTCAAATAGAAAGTCAGAAAAGTATACCCTGTTTTAGACTAAAAATATTGAGAGTGCATGTTGAAATTTCCCCTGAAATACCAATCACCCATTTCAGACCAACAAGCTGAGAAAAACGCATCATGTACTATGTTAATTGTTATTGATTTCCCTACCAGGCCATGGTGGGTATTCAACCCAGGGTGGTTCCCTCTATGTACTTACCGATCCTCTACCAGGCCATGGTGGGTATTCAACCCAGGGTGGTAAAACCAGCGTTCGGTCTAAACCTTTCGCAAAGCCTATTGCACCTAGATAATGATCCGCCTGGTTGCCAAAGCGACCTGAAAACAGACAAAAAATATCAATATATGTAATAATTCAAACATGACGTTTTGGGGGTTTTTTCAAACACTCTACTGCCAAAGAACTTTTATCAATGAGAGAATAGCAATGACCAAGACAAAACTAGGAATGTGCAAATTGTAAGCAAACCACTCTCTCAGTCAACATTTGATGATGCTATACTTTCACTGTCTAATAGTGTTATCAACTTACCCATACAGGGACAGAACATAATATAACCATTGGGATCAATACTGACTTCTGATTGGTCAGCTGTCACCACATCATTCAGAACAAATAAGAACACCAGTAACAGTTGGAACATGGCAGATAATCCAGAGTTACTTATAAGCACCATTTTGATTGGATAAACTGAAATAAATGAAGATAATCCAATTATACAATGATACTGGGATATACAGACAAATATGATAATAACAACGGTAAATGTGAATATGCTGTACATCATTAATATAAAATTCTGTGATGTGACAAAAATACATCAAAGTTTCTTGCAACTGCAAAAAAGTTTCCTAATTATAGATGGCCAATGATTTAATTCCAGGGTCTTGCATCAGCGGTATCTCATCAGCAGGGCCATGAGGATCACTCAGGATTATTGTTTCATTCACATACTTCAACTTTTTCCACAGCTCAGTTGGTTGACCTGGGATTAAAATTCCACTGGATGTGTTTTTTTAAGTTACACTGCAACAGCTGTTCAGAGTGACAATTCATATATTAGTCACAATTCATCGACTTACACCTCTTTGTATAACTAAATCCAATTTCATGACAGCACATATTTGCAGGCTTACATCGTGACATCTTCACACATGTCATAGTTATGTTCATTTCATATATCTTGCAACAGGAACATGAACACAAATTGAGTGATACATAGCACTGAACAAAAAAGACAACTTATCAAGCCTTATACAACACTGTCAGACACTGCGACACATTACAAAAAATTTTTTAAAAATCATTTACTTCATCTCAAATTCTAAATATAGCCCTTCACCAATTGTCAGTTTAGTAAGTGCTTTATATACCATAGATATACAAATGTATTGTTACTTGCAGTCATCTTTCAACAATGTAAGTTATACCAGCATATATAGTTTTTTACGTTATTTTTTAAAAGTATATTGACGATATGTTTTGCGAATTCCTATGAACAAAACCACCTATATCTCACAATCTCTCTTCTATACAGGTTTCAAATATAAATATCAAAAATATCAAAGACAAAAAAGTACATTAAAATACTTTTATTTTGAAAGGATTAACACACATAATATTCATATTTGACTACCTATACATGAATACTATTTCAGTTGTATTCACTATGTAGTAATTTCATCCATATGTTTGTGAGGCAAATGAATGGATGCTAAAGTTTGTTACTGTGTCGGTTTTTACTCTAATACATCAACAGAGGTTCTGTTTCAAAGGAGGTTTTGGGGTTCTCTTTAGATTGTCGACAGTCATCTTGACTTTTTTTTGTAATTTATCTTTAATACTATTTTTTCTGCTGAAATTAATAGAATTAATAACATGGTGTGTATTGGACGTACGATGAAGTCAAGACAGATGTCGGATTATATTTATGTGTTTGAATCCTCAGTGAGTAGTGTGCGTTCTGTATCATGTGTATTGGACAGAGAATGTACACTGTACATGCTGATTATTATATCGCATGTTATAGGTTATGTATGTGTACACAATTAGTATTTAAATGTAAAAAAATATTTCATGTTTTTTAGGAATACGACAAAATAAAATCCGCGTCTGAAAACAAACTAGGTTCTCTTGTGTATGTGTATGTGCGTCTGTCTGTCTGTGTCTGTCTGTCTGTCTGATATATTACTCCCGTAATTATAAACACACTAGCTAACATCTTTACCCCTTCCTTTCACAATCAAATTATAAATAAAACATGATGACTTTAATCACATGCCATTACATCATGAATAAGTTCGTGGGTGGTCATTCCTAAATTTCAAACCCTCCCATAACTGGAGCCGTGTCAATATTCATAACCTTGGAGTATATTATTTCTAGGTTAATCCGACTCTGGAATGTGTTCACTGAAATGGAAGGAAGTTGGAAGGTTGCTTATCTTCCGGGAACCGCATATTTGTCTCCCACTTTTGAGGGAAGTCATTCCCATTGAATATTTTATATAAAATCCTTACCTATAGAAACACAAATGAAATGAGATTGAGTCACGAGTATGTGTTTGGGAATTCACTCATCGCCTGTTCCTGGTTTGTTTGTGACACATCAGCACTGCAGGTACATGATCGTGAGGACACGTATCAGACGTCCAGTGGACTCCAGCCAGTCGTATCAAAGGGGAAACCCTTGTTCGTCATATCCGGGAATCTCCAAAGTTCATAGTTTGTCGTAGGTGGCGATGTTTAAAAAAATATCTCTGACGCATGTCTCTGACGACACTCGACAAACTTGAGCCAAAGACTCATGAAGACCGTACCGACGTTTGTTAACGTGTTTAACTGGATGCTCTGTGTTATATCACAGGGCACTAGCACTCAGGCTTAGTTAGTTATATTTACGAAAACAAACAATGAATGAATGAATGATAAATAAATAAATAAATAAATAAAAACTGACAAACATCAACAAGAGAGTAATTACAAATTATTATCAACAACAAGAATTACTATATGATTCGCATATAGGAAACATACAGTAATTGTTGTAGTTGATAATGATTTGTAATTACTCTCTTGTTGATGCTTGTCAGTATTTATCTATTTGTTTGTTTATTTATCTATTGTTTGCTGGTTTGTTTGTTTGTTTACTTGTGTTTTTGTCTGTCTGTCTGCCTGTTTGTTTGTTTGTTTGTTTGTTTGTTTGTTTGCTTGCTTGCTTGTTTGGTTGTTTGCTTGCTTGCTTGCTTGTTTGCTTGCCTGTTTTGTTTTCGTAAACATACCTAACTAACCCTGAGTCCCCTTTGGTTATATTGCGATGCACCTGAGTCATAGACCCTACTCGAATACTAGTAACGTTCAACAAGACACATTATAATAAACATACTAAACATTTGAACTTTAACTAACTTCAGGAACTGAACATTATCAATTCTACCGACAAATAATAACCCGTGTTTGATTATCAGACTATTTAATTTTTTCACCTACACAAATTTGTCAGTGTTGTCACAAATGATCATTTTTAGTGTATTATTTATTCAGATCTAGGAACGAGAATATTTGACACTGTTCTTGTTGTGATTTCTGGGGTACATCAACCATTTATAATTATTTCTTTTTTATGACGATAATTACGTATTTCTGTCTCGTACTTACCTTATCTCTGTGTACATTATAAGATTACTAGCAGCCAGATGTTTTCAATACAAGCTCACCACCAAGTGGCAAGTTCATGAAATTATTTTGTTTTTCAAAATGGCAGCCTCCATGGAAGGTGGCATGGCTATATCGCTGGAGTTTAGGTGGGTTAATCACATCGTGTGTGATAAGATTCTTGTGATTTTCCTGTCGCTATATTATATCGTAAAAGTCAGGCGTATATCAATGTATAATTTGTTCTGCAGTGTGCAACCTAATCCGAGTATTGTTATTATCTTGTTGAACGTTAGTGACCATATTGAGAAGGAAGTGTCAATGTTTATGATTCGGACATCCATCTGTATCTTCTGATATACAGTTTGCACTTTAACAAACAACCGTCTGTAAAGCTTCACTTTCATGGTAATGTTTGCATGATTGAATCCTGTCTGTTATTTTTATTATTTTATATATGTCACCACAGTCCCTGATGTCATCGACCTTCTGTAACTTGTAAGCTTATACAGAAATTGCACCTTACTTGTATTAGCTATGGAAATGTGGAGCATCTAGTATGTGCTCCGTCCTGTCTTTGAACCCCTCAAAGACATATCAAGTTCAAGGAGTGCATATTTCCAGAACCGTGACATATCCATGATTAAACATTAACATGTTTACCAAAATATAGATCCCCCCCGACACACACACACACACACACACACACACATACACACACATACACATACACACACACACACACACACACACACACACACACACACACATACACACACACACATACACATGCTTCCAAAATATACTCAAGGGTATTTTGTATGTGAAGTAGCCTAAACTCATTCTCTTTTAGCTCTAGAACTAGTAGAAGTCTGATATTTGTTTCATTCATGATATGGGATTAATGGTTACCGTAGGGTTTGTCATAATTCAATAGGGGTGTATACATATAAAGGGACAGTTTCTTGATTCTTGAAATTGATTAGTTTAGCAAAGTATAGCATTACAAAGTCAACTCATTGTCATCACTTTGTTAATCAGTGAGGTGAATAGCCTGTATGATGTATAAAAATCAGCTTGTCCTACTAATCATGGTGAATGTTCAATTGCATTAATCATTAGTATATTCTTTTCTATAATTTTAGTGGTGGAGCTGAGTTGTTATTTGACAAGGTCAAGAAACACAGTGTAACACTGGACAAGTCAAATAAACCATGTAAGTTCCTGTCATTACTGAACAGATACAAGAATACTTATACCATGCACAAGCCAGGTTCAACAAAAAATATGGAATATATACTCTAATCATTCTAGTAAGTCACAACAATGCACGACTATGTCAAGACAACACATGTCTGTAACGTCATTGGTTCTGCTGTGTTCGAAATATGATAATGTACACTTGAAATCTTCAGCAATAAAACACTGCATTGTTGATAGACAGAATCACTCTTTCATGGCTAGTAAACCTAGATCTTATGTAATTCTAAACCTCAGACTATGGTCTTGGTCTAAACATAATGTGATAAGCTATCACCTATTAACTTCCATCAATAGATGAACATTAGTATATTATCACCAAAAAAATTGATTTTATTTGGTCTCAGTCATAGGTCAGCTTATACTGTGCACCAACATTTGGTGTTGCCCTATCTCTTACTGTGTGGTGACTCACAATCCCCATGCCCTCTAAGCCATTTGACATGTCACTGACACGATACAGTTTCTAGTTACACACCAACATTTGGTGTTCCCTATTTCTCACTGTGTGGTGACTTTCAAGGAAATCCAGTTTTAGCATTTTGATCAACAATGAAAAATGTTGTCTTTGATTTGTGTGCATACTGGTGACCATGTACAAAACTGAGAAAGTGAAATCATGTATTACCCAACTTGTAGTTTTTTGTGTACAAACAGATACCCCCATCCACACACACCCCACCCCCACCAACACCCCCACCCCCTGGTAGAAAGAGGATTAATACAGCAGTCAATTTCCAGTTCTGAAGCATGTCATTGTCTTTATTTACACTTACAGGGACAATTAAGAAATTACTGGTTTGGATAAAAGACAATTTACTAAAAGAAAGACCAGAGTTATTCCTACAAGGTGAAACAGTGTAAGTACAGTAGGGTTACCTGTAGTACTTCTAGACTTGAACTTGAGTAAAAACTGGTTGAGTATTTGTTGTTTAATAGGTTTTATTCATCAGATACTGTAGTATTATAGTCAGCTATATCCTTGTACAGTAGACATCTCATGACATGAACTAGTTTGCCTATCGTCAAGACAAGTTGATGAGGCGAGGACTTGGACGTATGACCAGCTAACAATGTATCTCAACGCTGTAATTTAATTCAAATGTTTTGTCTCGATTGGGACGAATACAGAAAATTCATAGTTTTCTTTTATCCCAATTTCCATAACTATATCAATCCGGAGATGTTCCAGACTGCATGTCATAGTAGTCACTGATTAGTAGCATTACACTATTACAGTTACTTACTTGTCAGCAGTTTTTGAAAGAAGTATCATGTCCTTAAGTGCCTCAAATTAAAGAAAATGAAAACTGAAATTTGAATCATACTTACCAATATTGGTGGGACAATACATAAATGTAAAGAAACATTTTGAGTTCCTAAGAAAAACCACATCTTTGAAAATGAAAACGATTTGATCTAACTAATAATGCCATTGAAAAGTGAAACACTAAAAAACACAATTGTCAATTTCAACTGTTCTGGTTCTCACTTCTGTTCCATGTGTTACTTCTAGACAGCACACCTAGTGGTCAAACTAAAAAATTCTTTTGTCTTTGTGATAACTGGCACATGGCATATTGAGATATACATATTGTTATCTGGCACATGACATATTGAGATATACATATTGTTATCTGTGTCTTTATTTGTTTACATCAACACACAACCTGGTATACTGGTCCTTATCTTTCAAGACAGCACACCTAGTGGCCAAACTAAAAGAGTCTTTTGTCTTTTTGATAACAGGAACAGTGCATATTGAGATATACAGATATTTATCTGTGTCTTTATTTATTTTTTACATCAACAGAAGACCTGGTATACTGGTCCTTATCAATGATGCTGACTGGGAGTTAATGGTAAGTACAGTTATTGTACTTTGTTGATCAATACATCAATTCATGGATTCTTACGATAATATGTACAATATATTGTCGACATTTTTCATTGTGCAGAATTCTTCATTTTGTAAACATTATAGCCCAAGGATGATTCACCCCATTCATTTTTGCCTACATTGTACTAACTGTAGCAAAAACCAGGTATTGTGTATATGTGTGTAGTTTTACCAAATGTTTGCCCAAACTCAGGCAGAAAATAGTCCCTGATAGTGTCAATCTCTGATTCACAGAGAATATAGCTTTGCACTGTCCCCTCTCTTGATAATCAACCAAATCAATTATTTTGACTCCATGCAACAGTGACAAGGTCTTCATGTTTCTCTTGCACCCCTACCCCTTCGGTGAACTCAAGAATAATATTTGAGCATTATTTACTGGGAAACCATACTTTGAGTTACATCTCTTGAAATATTTCACCTCGTTTTATTCTCCTGTATAATTACTATTTACATAATACATGACAGGCATTTTCTGAAATTGTTTTAAACAATTTCATACAGCTGCAAAATACGAAAACGTTTATGAAAGCATTTTGAGTTTTACATAAGCATTTGTGGAATATTTCAACTTGAGCAGTTAGCCTGTCCACTTGCTGCCACTAGAGGGCGTACTAGCAGATTAAGACTGACTGACATCTTCTTTGGGTAGGCCACAGCAGATGATCGTAGAGCATTTATTCTGTTTTTAACTATTGGTTTATTTTTTTACAGGGTGAATTAGAATATGAAATAGAAGACAACGATACAATAGTGTTTATATCAACATTACATGGAGGATGAAACCAAGTTTATTATAAATGTTAATTTATGTAAATATATGTATAGTTAACATCATCAACATTGTATCATGTGACATCTTTGTCCAATAACTGATCATGAAGTACAGCAATTTTTTTTCTATGATATCAAATTTTCCTGTGCTGTGTTGATTGTATTATCACAATAGGGAACTTGCAAACCCGCCATGTTGAATGTTGCATCATGGGAAAAGTGATAATAAATACTAATCAATTCGTATTGTAAACAATGTTGATACATTGTTTGTAACCACAAATGATCAATTCATAGTGACCCTGACCATTGTGGGAGGTTAATTTTATCAGTAGCTCCAGGTTAGGTATTATGATAACCACAGATAATCCCATAGTCCTTTGCATCTGAGCATGCTCTGTCTGGATTGCAAGTTCCCTATTATGACATGCACTGCTACTACATCATATTTTCAATAACTTCATTGCTGCAGTGCCACCTAGCAAGTAAACAAAGAGGTTGTCTATTAGCATGTTGATCCAAAAAGGTAGTATAGGTTGTGGTCATAGTATCAAAACGGACCATGACAGGACTTACTGAGCTCATGAATATATGCAACAATTATGTCAAAGTTTTTCAGTGGTCTTTCACTTTTTGGCAGAGTTGACTAGGATTAGTATACACTAGTTTCACAGACAACAAAGAGAGGAAGTGGAACTAGTTTTGAAATATTTTGGAAAAGTCAAGATGGTAAAACTTCCTCTGAGGCTTAGGGCCTCTTGACCTTCGAGTTTGAGAATCACAAGACACACATTAAGTCTTCAGAAGAAAAGAAACAGAAAGAAAAGGAAAAACAAATATTTAGTGTTTGGGTTAGTCAGGTTATATAGTTTAGTTCATAATTTTAAGGTTGGAGGGGAATTATGATTAGAAGGAGCAGATAGGAGAACAAAGGAGGTCTTTATTTTTAGTCGATACAATAAATCTCACTAGTGATATTGAAATCATGGTCAGGTTTATTCACTGACTAGAGATTGATATTTTTAACTCGGAGATATCAATAAACTCGTACATTTTACCATAATGCATAGTTTTGTCTAAGTCTGGACACTTGTATGTTTCTCAAAGAATGTAAAATAA
The DNA here is from genome assembly GCF_964340395.1 of Glandiceps talaboti. Taxonomy (NCBI): domain Eukaryota; kingdom Metazoa; phylum Hemichordata; class Enteropneusta; family Spengelidae; genus Glandiceps; species Glandiceps talaboti. Next base: position 8,239,140 of record NC_135558.1, on the reverse strand, counting down.
AAGATGATTGTCAATACTTCATTATATACTGTAAATATATCATCTTGCTGTAGATATTTGTGATTTTACTGTCGTCAGCTAGTTCTCAAAGACTGATTTTTACTAATTACCAGACTTGTATGTTGTGTACATGTACTAGAAGGCATTTTAGTCACTACTTATTTTTGGGTTTTTGGTGTCCAGCGAAGTGCGCAAACATAAGTCTTTTTCGAAAATTTCCAGGTTTACACAGTCACCCTGCCAGTCGAGGTGCTATAGATGGGTGACTCATGAGTTGTTACTGTTTTAACCAAGGTACTTGTGTGTGATTGTCGCCCTCACACTGTAGCCACTCATTTACTTTGTTTTTCAGATCGTCTGCCAGGCAGGAATGAAAGCTTGGCGTGACGATGACGTGATGCATTTCTGTTGCTATATACATTTTTGTATAGCGCTCTCGTCGGGTTTACTTTGTTTAGACACCTCGGAAATGACGTTACATTTTATTCGAAATATGATATTGTCATGTCTGTTTTGTTAACGTTCTTCGTTGAAAACTTGTACGTAGTCTTCACTTTCAAAAAATGTATATCTCACTCTAGTTCGTTTCTTATCGTACATGTATGACTTGTGTACTTCTCAACAGTGTACATTCACTGTACAGTGTCACCAAATATGCCGTACTTATAACCATGAATCGCGGCATTTCCGTACACCTCTTTTAGCACAACAAATAGACCGTCAGGTAAATGTCCCCAAAAGTGTGTCGTTTATTTTGAACCAAAGACATGCAAAACGCTAAATTTTCAGTTGTATTTCAGCATATTTGGCGCTATTTTAGGGTGTGTTTTTTTTTAGAAATATGGTCACATTCTGGTCTCAAATTTTGCCATGAATTAAAATTTATAATTCCATCTCTTCCTAAATATTACAGAATAACGTCAAATTATCTAACAGCATGTTGTTTCCTACCAAAAATGTTTCGATTAATACTTTGAGATCATACCCCAGAAACCGGACACTATGTATGACGCAATACTTTCTGTAGCAAGGAATTTCGCGCCAAATTTTTTTACGTTTTCATATAAATTTTTGTCATGTTTCAATTTTCTTTTAGATTATATGCATGCAACTGGTCAAATGATCTGAATTCATATTGACAATTTGGTCTAAAAGTGAACAGATTTCTTTTCAAATCATAAAAAGTGTCTGTACCATTTCCCCATGGGAGATAAAAAATATCCCATGACACCTGTTTGGTGGACAAGTCGTCTGTATGCACAATGTCTGAACATTTTTGTTACCCATTTATTGTGTCTGCTCAGTACTGGAGTGGTCAAGTCAAATGAATAAATATATTCACGCTAAAAAAAGTTGTATACTTTACAATACAAGTATTTCATGAAAATTATACCCCGCGTCATGTCTCTGCGTCATCCATATAAAACTTCAACTATAAAGTAAATGTTGAACTGCATATCATCTACGATAGCATGCAAGGAACTAACTTTAAAATATATCATCTTGCTGGATATGTATTTACATCTGTTTTTCTTTTTTCACGATACCTCGAGCTCTTTTCAGAGATCCAACAATGTGAATTCATTTATGATACTGTATTTTCTTCATTCTCGCTAATGGTCTCACTTTTTTCATAAACACCTCCACGATGGCAAATATTACGTTCGACATATAGTTGATTTTTCTCATTTGATCATTTCATTTTACTGACACCACTTCAGCGTGAAAAAAAAAATCGCTCATAACATAATTATAAAAGGTTTTGCGTCATTTGTGACCTGTCTGAAAAGTTAAAATGAGAATGCGTTGTTTCTGTCTAGCCACGGTTCAAGTTCTACGTAGTCGATATTACAGCATTTATAGCTCCCTGAACAAAAGACATATTATCACAAATAATCACCGAGTCCCTCGTCGAACGCTTTTGAGTACTTCGCTTACGACTTATTTCTCTTTATAGATGAAAGTCGTTCACCTCTTGATAATTAACTTTTCATTATTCCATTTTCTTTAATGGTGTACGGATTACTTTATTTTGTTTTTTCGACGCTCGTTATTCCTAGCGTTACCCGGTTTTACTTGACTGTTTGTAGATACCCATATATCAAACTAAACGGGTTGCTTTGTGAAACTCAATGATAACTCTTGAGTAGAGAAGCTGTAGGGGGTCTTGATGTGACACTGAGAGTAATTATAACCCATCGTAACCCAGACGATATGGCTAAAATCCAAACATCCAATTAATTTGCATATTTCGCTGCAGACAGACTCAAAAGACAACACGTACAATGAGAAACCAGTTGTTGCAATCTAAACTAGAATATTGTCTTTCTAGACAAAAATGTTACAAATATTGCTTCATTTCATTGTCTGGTTTAACAAAAATCTTACTAACATTGCTACATTTCATTGTCTGGTTTAACAAAAATCTTACTAACATTGCTACATTTCATTGTCTGGTTTATCAAAAATGTTACTAACATTGCTACATTTTATTGTATAGCTCGACAAAGCTATCACAATAATCTTAACATTGGTACATTTTATCATCTGAGTCAACACAAATCGTACTAATACTGTTACATTTCTTCTTCTGGCACACCAAAAATCTTACAAGCATTGTTACATTTTCTTTGCCCTAATTACCTTTACGTTTAACGTTTGAAATGTTACTGGAAGTTTGTCGTAGCAGGCGATAAACGTAGCAAAATGGTAATAAGACATTCGTCGTTCTGTGCCAGACGATAAATTATGACAATGCATATTTACTTGGCTTTTGTTGTACATGTAATTTCGAACAAATGTGGACTTCAGAAATTATTACCATCGATACAAAAAAATACATGTTTGGAAAAATAGGATTCAGATATGAAATAATAGAATTTGATTGACAGCACTGTTATTATGAGTTTTGACAATATATATACAAATTTAGATTAAATGTTATATTTATAAATAATGACTATATATGCATGTATCAAAAACACTTGCATACAAAACGATAACACACAAACATCACATACACAGTGTGGATTCTTTATTTTGTTAATGATACAAACAGTAACTGCATGAAAGAAACAGTTCAGTTGGCTGCTGACCATGGATTTTGTTTGAACTTCAAGAAATTATACCTCATGTCTATTGTAACTGCAGTAGTGTGCATGCTGTTACTGTTTATATCATTAACTAAATACAGAGTTGATACTGTGTAAGTGGTGTTTGTGTGTAATCTTTATTGATAATATTATGAAATGTCTGTCAATTATAAATTGCTGATATTGTACCAAATTATATGCCTGGTTTTCAGCTGTGACCATTCAGTATTGGAATACATTGAAATATACACTAAGAATGTCTACATAATCCCAGTAGGCCTAATTACAATATCTCTGACGTCATCAAATGGGATGCTAGAATATTATTTGGCGGGAAAGTACAAAAGTGTCGAAGTATTAAAGCATGTACCAGTTTATTTCTTTTGAGATATATACCAAATTACCAAAGTCATAGTTCGTCGTCTGCCGTGTGTAGCTCCTCCATTAAATCGTTTACCCAGACACTACGTTTATCCTGTATATCACAGCCATCTATCTATGCCGTGGGAATTGCTAATTTAAAACAGATTTTTATGTTCAAATTAACAGAAGCCGCCATTACCATGTCTGTGGATTACGACATGAAAAATCACCAGTGTCATAAAACATGTTTTAACACAATATTGTCTAGACAGTATTATCATGGGGGTCTGTGTGAATTAACATTTGTTTATCGCCATCATATATGTCTTCACACACTGACAGATACTAAAATAAACGTAATGAGGAAAAAACTTAATATATTAATACTACCCTCCAGAAGCACAATCCCTTATTTGTCTTCAATATATGTTATTCACTATTTGTAAATTCGAGTGATCATATTACTACATGTTTCTTTACTGCAGTTATTAATTTAATAGAGACTTGATAGTCTGGACAGGATGATACACTATTTTTATATTTATTGAAATTATCAATCACATATCACTGTAGTAACCTCATAATACTTTCTAGTTACATTACAATCATTCAGAAGTGGAAACAACTATTTCACTTTATTTTTTCAGTATTCATAAATTCTATTTTTTTCAAAAATGAATATAGTTCTTTTGTCTCAATTTTACCCTTTGTCATTGATTTTTACATTGACTTGCACATGTTATAACATATCATTGCTAATAATGTATGTACCCTGCCGACGCTAACGCACAAGCAGTTCAAAGGTATTTTTTAGCATTGCCAGTAACGCAAAAGCAGTTCAAAGTGTTTAGCATTGCCAGTAGCGCACAAACAGTTTAAAGGTTTTTTGCATTGCTAATAATGTATGTACCCTGCCCAGGCTAACGCATGAGCAGTTCAAAGTTTTTAGCATTGCCAGTAACGCACAAGCAGTTCAAAGTGTTTTAGTATTAAAAGCTTTCGATCTGGCAATGCTGAAAACCTTTGAACTGCCTGTATGCTATTGGCAATGCTAAACCACTTTGAACTGCTTGTGCATTATAATCTGTCACCTGACCTACCAAGCTGATGAACATTTCTAGTGATTTTAACACAGTTAAATTTTCTGATTTCAAAGATGTTCCTTTATACTGTCCAGCAGATGTCATTTGACATCATTCCCAAAATGTATTATGCAGAGTCATGCATACACGCCTTCGAAAATTCTTCAATTTGATATTTTATTAGGAATATTTATATTTAGGAGTGCGAAATTTATTTTTAAAGATGACAATGACGAGTTACTCATTTTTATGTAATAATTCATGTTTCTTTAGACCTCTTTCAAAATATAAAATGATAATAGTTTTGCATATTGAACTACTGAGTCATGCATGTTTCCCCTGGTACTCCGGTTTCTTCCTGCTTTAATACATGAACACCAGAATATTGCACAGTGGCAATTATATTGAATAATTAATGTCTGACATTGTATTCGGATAAATATTGCAAAATTAATATTTATGGCATAAGCAATACATAGACACTCCTTTCAAGTGTCTACCCACCATATTATCTGATGCAATCTTTCTTTTAAGACCCGAACTTTGAACTTTGAACTTGAACGTCAGGGCCAGTTATCAAACTCGAGTTAATTCTTGCATATCACAGACACTTTCAGGTGTTTATTTAAAAATACACACAAGGATTACTTTTGATGTTGATATCAATTTTTTACTGATGGTCATATTTCATTGTAAAAGTGTCCTGCCCCTTATTTTCAGGTGCAAACTTTCACGTAAGAAATTGACCTTGACCTTCAGGGTCACTTACCAAAATCAATCTATTTCTTTCATATTGTTGACATTTGGCCAATCATTTATAAGATCTTATGTACGGTTTATAAATAACGATGGAAATATACACATGTCGTAATTTTGGTGATCACATATAAGTGCATGGCAGCCATATTTGATGTAAATATCCACTATTTGTGCAACAGCTCCTGAAACATAAGACATAAAGACTAGAATTCATTGCAGTATCTAATCCTGTTACCTTTCTGTCAACCAAACCTCCATGACAATGATTGAATGACAGCCATATTTGTGGTAGAAATCATATTTTACTGCATAACTCACAAAACTATAATACATAGAGAGCATTCTAGTGTCAAGTCCTATGTTATCATGGGCAAGCAAGCTTTCCTTTAAGACCACGACCACGACCATGTCCTATGACCTTGACATTCAGGGTCAATTCCAAAATCAAACAATTTCTCACATATTGCGCTATCTGTACACTTTGTCCAAACCTTGTCCAAAGGTGATACAGAACAAAGGACAAAGAGGCATGCCTCGTGTTACTGTTGATAGCCCTTCTTACTGAATGTTGTCAATATTTGGTGGAAAAGTACACCATTTGTACATTAGTTCAAGTCACAGGCACTTGATTCCAGCATTTATCCATACATTATCAGATGTAACTTTCACTTAGTATCTTTACATTTGACCCTGACCTTGACTCTTTATGAGTCAATATTTTACACACAAAATGTAGCCAGGCTTATAAATAAACCAATTGAAATAGTATACCTTTACACTTGATATGAATGCTATTAAACGAGTGTAAGAGATTGTTTCTTCTACAAAGACTTGTTCTTCATTTTACACACTTGTGTAGAACTTGTGCATTCAAAAATGACGTTTGTGACTATTTGTTAACTGTATTTCAAAAACAAAAATATTGTCCACTTTATTAAAACAAATAACAAGTATCGAACATTAATAGTTCAACAAACATGTTTGCATAACACCTCAAATAATACAAATGTGAGTAATGCGTCCCGTTTGCGAAAAATCGTTTTTCGGGGTTAAGACGCGTACGTCCATGGCCATAAATTTCAGATGAGTTATGGACACATATACATTTGTACATTAGCGGTGAACTTGTATGAGTATTGACCATAATGTTATTCAGATACTGTTTACCTGAAATTTGTAGTAGTGAGAACATTAGTGCTATTGTAATTTATTCATAAACTTAAAGTTCAAGGTCTCTCCACCGGAATTAAGAAATAATGTTTTTGCATATATAATTTCTTTTACAGGAAAGACTCGGGACCAGCACTAGCAGTGTTTATAACTGTTTCGTTGTGTAGTAGGATTATGCTTGAATGTGTCTAGTGAGGCACGTTCCTGTCAAAAGTATTTCAAAAACCATTTCTTGTTTTTCTGAAAGTTCAAAACTGTATTTAAAATCCCAATAATAATTTCTATTTATTAATGACTGTTAACATACATTAAAAATATACGCCATATAGCGCGTGGTACCTAATTTACCTTTGCAGTTTTGGCGCTTAAAATGTCAGCAGACGACAATCGTAGCCCGCTACGTATACTTTTCTGTATTAAGTAAGGTTGTTGAATAAGCTAATGAGATATAAAAATCTCTTTACGTAATATCTTATGAACTGGGTCTGTTGGAATAAAATACCCAGCAAGCAATCGTCCTAGCGTTGGAATCTACACAAAGGGAAGTAAACGTTCATGGAAAATGTGAACAAGAAGAGACAGTGTGTCTCATTGAAGATCAGAGAGAGGTATATGGATCGAGACAGATTTTGATTACACAAAGAGAAAGACATAGAATGTAAATACATGAATATTTAACGAGTAGTACAGTTGTCTTTGTACCATTTGGTCTTAGCAATTGACCCTCAAAGGGGTGATTTACTCGCCTATCCTTACATTGAAATAATCAGAGTAGAAAATGTACTAGTTTTGTTCTTAGACTACTTCTATGTTAAGTGCGAATGACTGTTTGTCCAATGTTTAAACTCACAGCTGTTGTCTACGTACATGACAATTACTTGCAAAATGGGTAAGTATACAAAATGATAATCGAATTATTTCAATAGCCCGTGTATAAATAGATAAACGTTTTTGTATGTGTTTTGCTTGTTTTTGTTAGTTGGTACAAGCACAGACAAGTAAGTGGTCCAAGTGGCCCAACAGTTCTGGTGAGAAACCGCTTGACAGTGTTGCAAATGACGTCACAATGAAGTACATCGACAACTGCGTACAGTGTTCCCATTCATTTAACTCAATACAAAATTGCATTGGTCCTTAATTTTTTTTGTTGGGGGGGGGGGTGACATACGATTTAAAAGTGCAATGCCATCTTCCTCATTTAACATTAGGCTAATTGGACAGAATTGATAGCTAAGATAGCGAAAAGGTGAACAGATGGCCGGACAGTACTGACACTCGCCTGATAGATCGTGATAGATATCTGGCCTTCAGTTGTTTCGCACCAGTTCTGCAACTTATCGCATGAATGCTATTTGACCATCAACCAAATACAGCCATTACTGATGTAACAAAACTGATTACTCCACCAAAATCATTAATTTCCATCAAGAGACAATCACGTGTCTTACATGGATGAGTTTTACTTGGTGAGTTGCTGGTGTGAGCCCAAGGCTGTGGTAATAAAGAGCAGGCCAGGGTTTTGATTGAAAGAAAGAGTAAATTAAACTGCGGACAAAGAAAACTGACGGAAGGGGGCCCTCTCCCCAGTCTTATGTAAGTGGGTAGCAATGATGAAAATATGTTAGACAATCTAAAACTTGAATTACAATGATTGTATATTGTAAATGTAAGTGTGGAAGTTTTATCGTAGTAATCAGTAAACTGAATAGCTACAAACCCTGGCAGGGAATCGTTGCATATTAAGTGTACAGCTTCATTTAAGTCGTCGGGTAATTAAGTAAATGCTTATAAATGCATTTGTTACTTTTTCATGCGACTCTTCCCTATTTTCTACATTACAAAAGACAACAAATTTGCATTGTCAAGAATCGTTTTGAAGGAGTTGTGAGCTGTCTCATTCATAAATGCCTGTAAAAATGAAATGCAAAATTGAAAGAGAACGGGAGATTTATACTGCCAACATTCTCATTGCTAAATAGTCGAGCAGTTATGTTTAGGTTTTTTTATGAACGGTTGCACCAAGTACAATATTATATAATATTATCTAATATGCGTGAAAATGAAAATGCGTCACTCTAGGATGTGTTCTAGGAATTAGGAGTTGCTTATGTGTTTTAAACTGTATAAGTCATTTGATCTATCAAGCTGATGGACATTTCTGGGGCTACAATGGGTGATCTAGGATTTAACAGAACGTTTTATCGTCCTAAATACCACAGATAACACCTTCTGGTCTAGTTTGGTTTTTTCTTTTCTTGAGCTTTTTTGATATTTTGCTGCAACATTTCAAAAACCTACCTTAGATAACAACTATTGTTTTGTAGTATTTCCACTTGTAAAGTGAAAGTTTTGACAGAGATAACCAAAACCAAATCAAGATTATGATGTAAAATTTATAACATTTGCTAAGAAAAACCAAAAATAGATCAATGGATGAAAATCAACGGGAAAAAACTTGGATTTTTTCCTGATAGTTGTCTGAATTCTAAACTCTTCCTACTCCGTCCTGGCCTTCGCGTAAACTTTAGTACGCCACTTCCATGGTTATGTTCAGCTGACGTATGCTATACATATTTTGCATTTGATTAACACTGATAAATGATGAGAAGTAATCACAAGCGCTTTTAAGAGCCAATCAGATTGACCAATCAGATTACTGAATGACCCAGGGTTGAAAGGTTAACTTGACACTGATTTTGCTCATAATGTTCAACACCCCTTTTGATGAAGACAATCAATGTTACAGTATTATGTATAGTGGTTTGTATAGACACGTATCAATGTACAGACTTGTTTCAAACTGCCATTCATGTTATTTTTATGATCGAATCGATGAAAAACAAAGAAATTGACACAGTACCCCGTACAACTGTTACATGTGTATTGTTTTTTTTCAAAAGCTGCATTGTCAATAATCCCATTACCTCAATTCACTGCCTCACAGTAAGGATACATTAACATTCAGGATTGAGAACCAAGTAATTGCAATGAAATAAATACATATTTCAGAAACTAGAAAAACCTGTGGTACCACAAAATTTGGTGTTCCCGTCGAAGTTGTAATCTATCTATATTACGAACACAAACATTCGACCTCTGATGGAGAAAACACTACAACTCGATATTTTTATAGGAACTGGCAAAGGTTGTCATGGATACAAGCACACAGTTCCTCGTAACGGGGTAAGGATGAGAACATCATGGTGCACCAATCGAATCCGTCGATCTATATTTATCGAGTCCATTTTAAACTGAAGGCTCTACTGCAGCCCTCCCTATCACGTGACAACTAAAGTGATCCTCATCAGGAATTGGCAAACAGACATTTCGTATTTGCTTTCATCGATCTTTCCCCATCAAGAATATCGTGATGCGATTGGCCCTAACTTTGAGTTCTAAGAAAGTAATTTCAAGCTGAGTGAGAGCTCCATTAAATACATGCAACGGAATATACGTTTGTTAGACCATTACATGATTGTCACTGTGTGAATTTTGACCATGTCTGTATAAGTACACGTCACATCAATGGTGAGAGATAAAAAATACTTACCAGAAACAAAAGGTGAGCTAGGGATTCGTTAGTGTCTTTGAAATTCTTGAAAACGTGTCTTGCTATGAATTACCTTCACCGAAAAGAATTGAACGTTTATGTTTTGTGTATATACCCACCTTGAAATAAAATTAGGTACAGTTATTCTATGTTAGTACATTGACTTCTTAGTGGTCAAATTGAAATCTGTAACAATTTGTCTATCGTGCAATATAAGCATAACACATTGATTTCGTTAAACATATAAGCTTATTGTGTTTACAATTATTTTCCCAAAGAAGCAACTTAGAATTTTTAGCTGGTGAAATTTTGGTCAAAAATTGGTAGGAAAAGTGTACAAATTTAACGTTATGTTCAAGAGTGGTGAAAGTCCCTTGCAATATCGTGAAAATCTCGTACTACGATACTGCTAAAATCTTGCATTGGGATCAGAAAATCTCGCACTACAGTTCTGCTAAAACCTTGTATAGGGTGGGAAAATTTCGTACTACAGTGTCGTTAAAATCTCAAACTGCAGTGTTGTTAATATATCGAACTATTGTGCTCTTAAAGTCCCGGACTACAGTGCTGTTAAAATATCTAGCCACAGTGCTGTTAAAATATCTATCTACAGTGCTGTTAAAATATCTAGCTACAGTGCTTTGTAAATCTTCTACAATGTTGTGAAAATCTGGTACTACAGCAGTGCTATGAAAATCTCGAGTGATATGTAGTTAGAATCTATATATATGCAGTATCCGAATATGAAGAGAAAGTGTACATTAGCACATCACGGGTAGTACTTAAAAACGCTGTCATCTCATGAATTACAAATAGTGTAAATGAATGTTAGTGTATTGAAAAGTCAAATAAAGCCATTTTCACGTGATTGTCGTTCGCTGATGACAACTTGTGATGTCCACACTCAGTTCTTGTACGTCTTACGTAGAACACAAGAATTGCGTTTGGACAATCAAAGCTTGCCACCAAGACATCTGAACACTAGCAGCAGCAGCACACTAGTCTGGTACGGACGATGCTCAGCGGTTACTCCCTCCCCGAGAAATGACCACCTCCAGAGTAGAGTAGGTCCTTTATGCATCCACTTTACGATCGCTTGGTTGTTGTGTAACTCTGATATGCACCAATGCTCAGTGATGCTTAGATGTGACTTTATGAGCACGATGACACCATAAAATGACATTCCGATGGGTCAGCCAAGTTTCAAGTCTCCCCAGCGAATCCAAAGTGGACGCCAACGCAAGGATGTAATAAATCTGTCACAGAAAAATATCTAAAATGTTAATTATGCGACAGCATTGCTGACATAATGTGAATTACAGGTAGACATTCAAGCTTTTCAACTTGTTAGGACATGAAAATTACAGGTATATTTTGTTTATTTTGTCAGGTTTTTTTCTCATAAGGTAATGTTGTATGTCTAAACTCATGGTGAGATCTACTCACAAATATGACGATTCTAAGTATTGCTTAACTAGCTTAAAATTGTTAGTGACAAGTGTTAATAGTGAGGGGGGAGAGACAAAGCGAGAGACAGGGAGACAGACAGACAGAGACAGACAGAGAGACAGACAAAGAGAGAGACACAGACAGACAGACAGACAGACAGACAGACAGACAGACAGACAGACAGACAGACAGACAGACAGACAGACAGACAGACAGACAGACAGACAGACAGACAGACAGAAAAAGGGTAAATGAGAGAGAGAGAGAGAGAGAGAGAGAGAGAGAGAGAGAGAGAGAGAGAGAGAGAGAGGGGAGGAGGGAGGGAGGGAGGGGGGTCGCCCATGAACAGAGACAGATATTTTATTGCAATCAAACAAATAAAAAGCAGGAAGGCATATAAATGGACAAAAGGATATTCAACAGATAGAAGTAATGAAAAACAAAGTCTGTGACAAACTGACAAACTAAAATCTTTCTTCAATTTAATAATATGGAGAATATAATGTTATCTATAAACATTATCACTGCTAAAATTTAGTTAGATACAGTGCTAACCAAATATAGTAGAAATTGATTTTATTTCATCAACTACTAAGTATTTGACTCTGATGTCAATTAAAATCGTCATTCATTGCTAGACAAAGGTGGGACATGACAATTCTAACGGCCGTAGGCAAGACAAATTTGAACCAAATCCAAGAAAAATGCGTCAAAGTTTTGTAATCGGTCGACCAGTAATGTTTTATGTGCCATGTTAAACACTGGAAATGGTGATCAAAATTTGGCACTATGGTAAGGAATAAAACTCTTTCAAAAGGAATCGTAAAATGTCTAGTCTATGAGAAGAACAAAACATCTTGATTGATGAAAAGAATAGGTAATCAATACAGGGTTCAAGCTCGTTGTGGTAGAAGCTATGAAACTGGACAGATTTCGATTTAAACAAAGGAGGCTAGTTTGAGTGTGATTTTATTACATCTAGGGAAACTCTAGTATTAAAGACTCGGGTTTTCTTTGATCTGACTGTCTCTGTTCAAACTTTTAAAGAGTTTTGTTATGTTACTGACGTGATTCAACATGAAAAGATGTAAACCATTACGAATTCGATGACGAACCAGACTGGTGACCGTTAATTGTACTCTTTCTACGACACTTTTTATCATTGAAATCCGGATTAAGTGAGGAAAAACATAGTCCAATTTCCATTGATGTCCAGGAAAGTAACACCGAATATCACTGAATGAGAGGGAGAGGGGTCACATCGCGAAAAAATGGCAGAATCTGTGAACATAGACGTATGTGTTGAGCTATATTCCCTACACCTGATTAAGCATGGGTAGCCGAATCCTATAATGCAATGAAATATACAGCTCCTAGGTTATTCCATGGAGGGACTTTTACCAAATTATGAAAACACTGATCAACTAACACATGACTTTTTTTCGTGACGGTTTCCCTTCACGATGAATTATTGAAATGTGCCAAGTTAGATTGTTTGCACGACAACCTACATTTTTCAGTTGATTAATTTTGTAATCACGACATCATGTCCAACAACGTGTCACTTTTCACATAATGGGATACAAGACAATCGCTACTCGAATCTGACCTAACTAATCAGGTACTAAGCTTATCACTGCTCTAACTACAGTTTTGGCCAATGATATTGCAACTTAATTGACATTTGAAAATGTGTTACCGTACGAAATTCTAAAATCCGTGACGTGAATCCATGAGTTTCTTGTCTGAGTTGAGGTAGAAATGAAACCAAGCACACGTTGTCACTATCATTGCGAAATGGGACGTTTAGAGCTTGCCGCTAAACTCTGAAGCAGTGTATCCTTCAAACCGTGTATCCGGATTTCACCGTTACTGGGTTTTGTGTATATTTTTAATTTGCGAATTCTAAGTTATGAAATGTCAAATACTTACTCAGAAGGGCGGAAATTTCGTTAATCTTATTGGTCAGGATTTTAGACGTGTGTTTGGTTGTAGTATATGTTAACCTGTAACTTGATTTGATATGCAAGTTCAAGTGTCAATGACCTGTTGTCGTTCTATGAAAAACATTTTGCGCTCAATATATTGTTATGAAAACCTCCATTCGTTCATATTGTTTTTGAAAGCAAATAATTTCGTTTTCTCTATAATTTCAGGATTTGTGTCCAGTTACCGTTAATCCTTGATTGTCGAACAAAATTTACAACAATCGACAGAATGTAATTGGTCTAATCGCCTCCACCTCACCTAATTTTACAGCCATCTTTTGGGCGGCAATTTGCCGACACGTCGGTCGCTACAATACGACTTGCACGCATCGACTACTTCTCAATTTCAGTCTTTCCATATGTATCTAATATCCATGTCATGTAACAGTTGTATGATCTTATATACTTGATTGGGTAGACGACAGAAAAATTTAAAAAGAAATAGTGACACTTTTTGTGTAAGTGACCAACGGTGAGAAAGGAACTGATCAAAATGGTAATGTATTCGACTCGAATAATAACATTGTCTCGTGTGACCTGCAGTTTAACGTTACAGCATCGTTCCCTTTCTTTCCCCGAGATGAATAACAATGGAAAGATTTAACATTTCGGAACTTTCCCATGAATGGGACTACTGAATGGAAACTCATGGTATTCCATATGTAAGTTATAAAATTCCACAGACATAACTGTGTCCCGATCACAACCGCTGATGTGTATTTGCAAGGAAAAATAGTGAGATAGACGAATTTTTGATCACATGATTTAACAAACCATGGCAGTGTGGCTGTGTTTCAGATTCGTTCACGTCGACCCGCATGATCCAGAATCTCGCTCTCTAAGAATGTAATTATGATGTCGCTTTAAATTAGGAACCCAAATGAATCCGAAAGAATAGTTTTAATTCTCCAATGTGCAAATGTCCGAATACTGTACTCAGTTTTATATATATATGCAACAATTTTATATCAAGAATCAACTGAAAGTAGACTGGCTAACATTTTAATGCTGCAGTCCAACTGTTCGCTTCATGGCAAATTGCTTGAGCATGGTTAGTATTTGAGTGACCCAAGTCCACTGAAGCATAGCCGGTGATGACCTAGCCGTTTCGCGGAATAGTTAGTCTACCAGAGATTCTGAAAAGTTCGCCGACCGTTCAATTACTCACCTTCTTCAACGTGGTAGAAGCATCGGTTGTCTCTGTCCACCCGGTGATGGGACACTGGTAGGTGAAGTACAGAGTTGAGCAAAGCTGTGAGCCGGAGAATTCGACCCCAATCACCGACCCTCACTGATCGTCTAGTGTGTGTGTACTATCAGTTGACAACGCATTCACACTTGTACCTTCACTAGTACACTAATCGACTTAATATACCTTCTCTGATGTATTGTGACGCAACGCAACAAAGCCATTCGCTGAAGGAGAGTTTGCAAATCATACGTAAATTTCTATTGTGTACATAGTATCCTTTCACATTTGGGTGGGGTAGTAAAGAATTAGAGCATAAATCAGCATATAGGGGCTTCATAGCGACACACCCCTAGTGTTGCAGTATGCTTGGGGTCATAAACGCGCGAATATTATACAATTATTCGCAGGTAGTTAAAGCCTTTTCAAAAGTGACAGTTTGTTTGTTTAACGTATTGTTGGAATTGAAATGAAACAAAAGTCGCTGTATTTTGATCATCGGATGGGGCGGGGTTTGTAAACCGTTATTGTTCTCCGCATCTCAATAATGTAATAAACGGCCAGCTCGTCAACCACGCGGTGTCCATCTAGAAGTTTCTCACCTGTTTGTTGCCCTGCACTTTGAGGAACTAAGTTTGCAGACATTGATACGAGGCATTAGTGCCCATCGTTTCTCGAATACGCATCTAATATTACAGTCGTCCCCCAAAAAACAGGGCGTGGAACATTTGAAGTTTTTTTTTTTAAATTAAATGAATGCATTTGAAATTGACACGATTTTGAATTATTGGCATGCAATACACCAACTAATAAATGAGATGCTCGTTTAACTTGTCGTGATTTCATTGAAAAATCAATGAGCTAGATTCCAGTCTTGTTTTAACACGAATCACTCTTAATATCTGAATCCATCACTCTAAATACTTTCCCATGGCCCCTTGCGGTCTCCACCCGTACAAGCTCCGTCATGCCCGAGACACCATTCTACAGCTGAGTGACCAAAACTGTATCTTGAAGCCTAGATATTTTTACGACATTTATGAAACACCAGACGATCATTTTTTTTACTCATAACCAGAGACTGTTACGCTTTGCCGACTTGTATACGATAAGCCCTTGAGGTAAGCGAGGTCAAACGGGGTCGTTTCCAAGACCTGTACGGTTAAAGTATCAGAAAGCCCTTTCGCTCGATGGTTTATTTTAACCGATAAAATTTAGAATTATTGTGCAAATAAAGCAAAAACCGTGTTAATTTGTTTCTTGGGACAGCGTTGAACATTTTCTTGACTTTTGTGGAAAGGTGTTAGTTCCGTATTTTTTCACAATTTTGGATAAATTACTCACTGATATACATTTGAGTCTCTTTGCATGCTATGAACACGTGACTCTATTTTGTACATCTTTATATGATATTAACTTCAAACTTCAAAAAAATGTGTCCAATATAGTTTCTATGTCTTTGCTGTTGCCTAAAACACCTAATGTTACAGTATCTTTCATTCCCTCTATCGATATCGTCGCAAAACCACTGTACTGTCCTTTTTGCGGCAACGATACAACACATGTCTCCTGGAGCCTTCTTTAAGTTTTCGTTGTCCTAGTAGAGGTAATATTGACCTTATTTTGCGAGAATGTGTTTCATTAATTTCCAACAATGATGCTGTGTATGTCATGGTAGGTTCACTGAGTTAAACCTGACCCACTAAAATAATGAGTGGTCTGATGTTAAACCCATTGTGGTCTTGGGTCCATAGATCTTTTAAAATTAGTGTTCTCACATTTCAACTAACTCTAACTTGGCTTGAAATATTGCTTCCCAATGTAGATGTACATTGCATAGCCAACATTATGTACTCTTATTCTGTTTATGACATGGACCATGGGCAGAGATACAGGTGATAACAAGCGTATTTCAATATGGTTACTTACTTTGAAGCTAAAATGTCGATCTCAATTAAATTTATTCAGCAAAAACTTTATATCTAGATAAACTTGAGATGTTTGGATCGGTATAGACAAATTACATTGCGGGTTATTAGGTTGTCATAATGTCGAGATACAGATAATAACTGACAGACGGACTGAGCCCAAATTATAAGAAGGAAAAATTCATAATTTCGTATCACAAGATCTCCAAAAATGAAAATGGTAATACCAAGTTTCTGAACAATGAAAAAATGTATTGAAATTAATATTAAAAAGTATAATCTTAAGCCAAAACGCCATGAAATTTAATTTATTCCAATTTCAAAGAATACCACGATGTAATATTATATTACACCGTCAACCAGGTCAAAGGTTAAACTTTTAAATATTAAAAATAAGCCATCATTTGAAGACTTGTGTATTTTCCTATATTTTCAGATATCCGTAAATTTCGTTGCTCGTCTTTCGCATGGCAAAGTTCCAAAACGAAGAAACTGCTGAGAATCTTTTTTAAAGTGGATACCCGTCCTTGAGGGTCATTTCAACTTAACGATATGTATGTTTAATTGTCTAGTCTATATAATGTGATCTGGTGTGGGATTTCACTATGTGAATGACATCTGCGACCTAACAAAAAATGAACGTAATGTGGGAATTCTATATCAGACTTCTACTCCAAATATAAAAAAAGTACCACAAATGCAAAAATGGTGGATAGTACTACTTGATTGATTCACCATTTAAATAAATGTTCCTAGAACAGAGACGTTCTGTGTGATATTACAAACGGTGGCCAAAATCGAACTTGCTTATAGATTAACTTTTGTATCCAGAGTTCATCGTACTATAGGATACCGTTTACACCAAAACAGTAATTACGATTTGAATTATTGGCACATGATAATTATATTGTATCATTGGTTTACACAAATACATTGACTTTATCAAAAGGTACCATGTAGTACTCGTATGTTATCACACTTGTATTCTGAGAGAGGGAGAGGGGAGAGAGAGAGAGAGAGAGAGAGAGAGAGAGAGAGAGAGAGAGAGAGAGAGAGAGAGAGAGAGAGAGAGAGAGAGAGAGAGAGAGAGAGAGGAGGGAGGGAGGGAGGGAGGGAGGGAGGGAGGGAGGGACGGACGGACGGACGGACGGACAGACAGACAGACAGACAGACAGACAGACAGACAGACAGACAGACAGACAGACAGACAGACAGACAGACAGACAGACAGACAGACAGACAGACAGACAGACAGACAGACAGACAGACAGACCACAACCACCTGTTGATCGTAGCCGACTATTTAGTCCTTTCACTTTGATGTTAACGTTTTGATGTGAATGACATTCCTTATTGACGAACTTCGGACAGCCGCATAATCCAAGGATAATATACTCAAGACGACGTAGTAGGAATATTGTACCCAAGAATCGTAACATAAGGCTTAAGGGTTGTGTCTGTGTGTGCTTGAGGTATAGGAAATAAAAGGGTATAATATTCATGAACACAAATTTACTTATGTTGATTGTAACCATATCAGTGTCTGGTTATGTTGACAATGACATATTTTTTCAGTGACCTGTGGCGACACTTGTTTTAATCAATACTACATTTTATTGAGAAAACAGTACTAGTATTATATCACAATGGGTCCTTATCATACAAATGGTTAGTCTAGCTGCTAGACTAACAAATGGTTCACTTCAAAGCAATCCATAGTACATATTGTGTATGAGAAAGGGTCTCCTTTTTCTTTTTTTCTTTTTGGTGATATAACAACAGGCTTGGTTTTCAGGTTTTAGAAGAGCCCCCCGCCCCGTATCATTTTACACAGAGTTGTCCCCACCCCTCCGGTATATAATATGCGAATACAGATCGAGAGCAGTGGTTTGACCGACCCTGAGCTCGAGAGTCATATGTGCTATATCCGTCAATAGAGGGCGATCTCACATATGCGCAATTTCAGAATGGTTGGTTTTGAATATGGAGAGTAGGGTGAATGACGTCTTCGGTGTAGAAAGACGTTCAAGCATACATACAAAGAAAGAACACAGGGTTATAATATGTAAGCTGTGCGTGATATCATTTTACGCCACACTATATCTTTCCAACAGAAGTTGTTGGTCACTCAGTGAGCTGTCAGTCTATCACTACAGTAACAATAAAATGGAATGGTCAGGTCGATGGTCAACCGTTCGAATATGCACACTATACAGAAAAACAAACACTCGGACTAAAATGACAAACAAACAAACAAACAAACAAACAAACAAACAAACAAACAAACAGACAGACAGACAGACAGACAGACAGACAGACAGACAGACAGACAGACAGACAGACAGACAGACAGACAGACAGACAGACAGACAGACAGACAGACAGACAGACAGACAGACAGACAGACAGACAGACAGACAGACAGACAGACAAACAAATAAACAAACAAAGAGCATGCATGTATGCATAAAATGATTACTGAAACATCCAACTATGGAAATCTGTTTTCTTTGATTTAATAAACTACCCCAAAATGCTACTACAGAGATTAAAATATCGCATGCATATACAGGACAGCAGCAACGACTTCGCATCGATTTTGGGATTATCCACTCATGAAAAAGAGAGAGAGGGAGAGAAAAAATCCATAACAACAATATTTATGTATAAACATCATCATTTTGGTACACAGCGAGACAACGCAAAGGATATAGAATATTATTCGTGGTTGCCTTATGTATAGATATCGGTGTGATGTGAAATACTATCGTTGTAGGCGCTCCACACATTTTCCTACATTGACGGTTTTGGTAGGGGAGTCCGTGCTGATGTTAATCGCCACCCAGGGGATCGCCAACAACGAAGTATAAATAAAATGTGGAAACTATCTATTATATTCGCTTTTATTCAATAGAACACACTCCACACCGACGGGGGAAGGGAAGGGAAGGGAAAAAAGGGTGATACAACAGGCACAAACCCGGGGCACAAACAAACATCACAAAAAGGCGTCAACTATTAAACAGCAAAAGAAACCGTGGCCGAAGAGGGCGCCCTTTCGGGTTCCAGTCATTTTTCCACAAGCGTGATAGAGATGAGATTGCTTCAAGTAGAATACGCCTCGCGGACAATTTCCATGAAAATCAAAGTTCTTCAAACCTCTCCGAATTTTAGGTAGGTGTTTGCGTAGGTGTTTGCCATTTGAAAAAGGTTTGTTTGATTGTTTGTTTTGTTTTTACTCCTTCGATGTCTTTCATTTTGAAAACATAAAGAAAACGTTCACCAAATTATATGTATTTTTGCCTCTAATTTATGTAGATGATTTCAAACAATATATATTTGATTTTTTTTTCAAATAAGATCGTGAAAATTTTGAAAATGTCACAATTTTTAAGGTGTCCAATTTTATGTAAACCAGAGATTAACAGTATTAAGCCTTAACCTACATACAAGTTTTCGATCTAGACATTTTTAAAAAGTCTTCTACACTAACATTCCCTATTTTGCCATAGCTCTCCTATTTCATTAAGGAGAATGAAAACTAATTTTTCGTAAATATGAAATAGGTTCTGCGCCTGCGCTTACGCTGTTTACAACATGGTAAACGGTAACGTGTAATATTGAAAAAAATCTGGTGCCGAAACCTTCCAAACAAGTGAAGTTGTTGAGGTTAGCAATTCTTAAATAAAATATCGTTGCAATTGCATGTTATAATGACATCAAGTAACAATGTATGTGTGGGATATAGTTGTCGGAAAATATTAAAAACATACGGTGGTAGAAATAAATAACTATCGTTGACCAACCTCCAGCATGTTCTGTTGTTGGAAACAGTTTTAGCTTTTGTACCCGGATAAAGTGCGAAATCGGATTATTTTGGGAATTGATTTATTGCCAAAAGAAACCGAGATCCTGCCATGCAACACTTTTTCGTGTTTTGATGTATGGACCTTTCCAATATGCGTTCATAATGTTCTTTTTCTACCAGAAGGATGTTACTACTTTCATCTATCTATCGTACAAATTCATAAAACCAAACAAAAAATCTTATTTGCAGATAATTGACAGATGGAATCATGAAAATGTAATATTAGTCATTATGTGGTCGGTACTGTGTTGTGTTAGTTTTCAGATTGCCTATTTAGTTCAATTGATATGATTTGTTTTGACACACATTTTTTTAGCTGTTGTGCAAAGACTTCTCTATAGTTAACAATTTTTATATATCTGCAGCTTATTACAGTGGCGTTATGTTAAATTCATGGGACTGAGTGTAGTTTTACTATAGACAGTGATCTAGTTTTACAGACAGTAATGTCTATGGTTTTACATACAACAAGAATCGCGTAGACGCGTTTACAGATTGCCATGTGAGGGCGCTGTTTATACATAATCGTATTTTTCGACACGCTATCTTCTATAGGAATATAGACTTGAGACATAAACATAGTGTATAGATTGTGTAAACATGTCATCACATCGGCAAGGAATTTACAGCTGTCCTAAAGGCGTCTTCTTTTTAGGCGTTTTTTAATACTACGTTTGAGCGAAGGCGTACTTTTTTTCCCAAAGTTGTATGATGGCAAAAGAACAGTCCAAATGTGACTTAGGGCTTACAAATGGCACCTTGTTTGTTTTGGTTTTTTTGGGGGTTTTTTTGTTTGTTTGGTTTTGTTTGTTTTTTTGTTTTTTTGTTTTTGTTTTTTTTGGGGGGAGGGGTATTGTGATTTATTTTCGTCGCTTTTATAACACTTGCCGTGGAGTTCCGTAATGGAGTTTGTCATCGCCTATTTTAGAATATTACAATTTATAAATGTTGATTTTCACATTTCAAATCACAGAACTTGGTACCAGTTCAGGATGGGTGTGTCAGGTGTGAATGTTTGTGTTTCAAGTTGAAGGTTCAGTCGATCCCCCTCCATACCTCCACTGTGACAGTTATGTATCATTAGTACAACCTGATTTACCCTTCTATTCGTCCTCGAAATTGTCTAACTGTCTGAAAATATTTATTCTTATTTATTTTCTAAACGATACACTTATCTCGGTATTTTCATTAACTTGGATTTTTTAGTGTTATCATAGATAAAATATCCATTTATTGCAAAGTTAAAAGCATGTTAGTGGATGGATACGCCTACGATTGTTACATCCATCTGTGAGAGAGCAAAAATAGCCTTACTCTAATAGCCAAGAGTCCAGTCGTGGTAGGATTTTGTAATAGTTTCCCCCTTGGCAGTAGCCTGTTTTCGCCGCTAGCGGTATCCCTGTGGTATGAGAAATTCAACCGAACGCTGGCGCCGTAAACAGGCTATCGTGGTGGGGAAAGCGAAAGCAAAATCCTCGCACGATTTAGCCTTATTTGGCGACAGGATAAACGATAGCAAATTATGTGTCAGTGGATCGATAGGAAAATTTGTCCTAAATGTCACCAAACAAATGTTATTTATCTCTTAGGTAACCATGGCAACGTTAGAGCCCTACAGAACGGGAATACACCAAAATAATATGAACTTTTACGTTCTTTTCGATTAAATATAGACAGTGAATTGTAGGTTTCAACAAAGTCTGTAGACGAGGCCGCAGACAAGATTTGCTACACATGTACATACAATTTATAAGAAAAAGCATCTCTTTTTTTTATGCGTGGTACATATCGTACGTTTTTCATTTTTTATTACCAAATGCTCTCAGTGTTAGAATCAAACTTGAAACCTAGTATGCAGCGGAGAATTATGCAACTCATAGTATTTCGTCATCTAATGTCGCTATTATCATAGCCGTTGGGAGCCCTCCAACAGCTATGATATATGCCATACAAAAATGATCATGGTAATTTTAATCTCATTTAGTAACATTTTGCATATATGAGGAAAATTGAAGTCTTAGTTATGTCAATTATTATATAATTTATTACGTGGTCAATTGCAACTTGTGTAAATTACATGTGAAATGTCACTATATGCATGCCTTTCTCATGTTCTGTAAAACCAATTTTTTTTTAAAGAACCACCATGTGCGTCTTTGACAACATATAAAGATATATATGCATTATCTGTATGGTTATTTGTAAAATGTATATTTTTGAGAGGAAACATTTCGCCCAAAACTAATTTATAGTGCTTGAATAGGGTCTGTTGGCCGAAACCTTGTCTCCATGGTTACATGTGTCTGTGATCGAATAGCGATGGGTACAAACCGTGATGTCAGACAAACATTGCAGTACAAAATATGAGGCCTATTATTTTTATTAAATAAAAAAATATGTGTTTCCGATTACGCTCAATTTTAGAGTAGGTGGAGTAGGGAGATTTTTATTTTATCTTTTAAATATTTTAAATGTCTACTCCAGGTTGTTACGTTTTCTGTTGTTTTCCATATAGTCTCTGTGTTATTGGTTTCTTCCCATCAGATGTACAGCCATTACAGATTGGAAATGATGTCAGTTTCCACATCCAATTAATATTTCTTGCGAGGCTTCACAATTTTATAATTCTTTCCTCAAATACGTAAAAAAAAGTTTAGGGTTGGCGTGAAAAACTAAGTGGGTCGGGTAACCGGAACCAAACAAATTTGTTAGGCCTAATCTATTGAATCCCGTCTTTCACTTGAATTGGTGATATGTCGATTTGATGTGTACGTCAGAGATGTAACACAAACCATGTACCACTGCCAACTTACACTGACATTTGAGAATATATTTACAAGATTATGGTAATAACGTGGTCATAAGACGTGTCACCACGTCAATTGACACAACGCAGTAGTTGGGGGAGTGACGCGGAGAGTGTCATCACGCTGATCATCCTCTGCTGCTACATCCGTGCATTATGTTCGATATCCGCCAGTGACGTGATTGTCTACCATCATCGTGCTCTGCTGTGTAGAGCTGCTAACGGGAGCTGCTAGTCGTGTAGTTTCACTCACTCACCGTATGGACTATTAGTAGACCGATAAGTATTTACTAGCACCGTAATGGACATGTATTACACAGACGGGAGTCGTTTTCCATTCGATCTTTCGTCGTCCAGCAACAGGCAGAGCTATAAACACGGTAGGTTGGTATGTAGCGCTCCCGGATAGCACTCAATGCTGTAATGTTTTCACATTGTATGCAGTAATAGAAAATGCTTCATTTTAAGTGATCCACGCACCAAATTGACTATTTGACCACAATGTTGAAAAAGATATGTGTTATTTACTTCCGTAGTAGAAAGATAGGTTTGTGATTTTGAAAATCGAGAACTGTCGCTCCTTGGAGATTTCTATCTCAAAAATTGTATTCTGAGTAGGTTATCGTTGACAGTGTCCATTTTGCTTTTTTAACCCAAGATAGGCCTAGACAATTATGTTCTAATCACACCCTTGCACCGAATCAATTTCTTTCCAATGCCCAGGGCCCATATTTTGCTTTCTCGTGACTTTTCATTGTGAACATGATTACTTTCTTACACAGATCTGTGGTATATGTTTGTAGAACGTTCACGCCACGTCAAAATCACAAATGATAAGTGGGACCTTTTGGCCTTGGTGTGGCGCCATTCTCATAGTCCCGTGTTTTGGGGTCACACGAGGTCACGTATCAAACAATTATTTCACCTCTCAAATGATCCCTCATCCCTTTTTTTCGCGCCAAAACATAACAAGACTTTCATTATTTCACGAGTTCTCAAGACACAAAGTTGTCTGTGAATCTGACCTTGGTTGGGTTCGTCATAAACTGCGTCACTGTGTGAGTAAAATACGTAGCAAACTTGTTTATTTAACATGTGAAAATTCACCTATATTCTTTGTTTGTATTGGATATTCATGAACAGATTTAATGTTCAAAGAACAAACAATGAAATCCCTGGATGGAAACATATTTTACAAACAAGTGATAAAGGTAACTAATACAAACGTTGCAATTCTTATTATAAATTCCTCGGGCTTTTTGCTTCTCAGTATCTGTCCCTCAACAACCATTACCGCGACTCCGTCTTTGACAGAGCCAAGCGAAATCAGTGGCGCCAAGTTTGACACAATTTTACAGTATTTATCATCAGCACTGATTCTGTTTTCATAGAGTTATTGCACCATCAACGCATAATTCAAACACTTGCCACTTCCAACACTGGTAAACCGCTGTCCAGATAGGGAAGTGTGAACATTGCAATGGTTGTAAATGAATTTGCATGGGTAGCAGGGAATCTTTCTGCGCAATACGTCACTTAGCATGGCTAAATGAGCTAAAACTGCATTCGTTGATCATATTTCAGGTATTGCTCAGACCACCCAAGTGATAAAAAAATGAAAAACAACGAAAAACTGACAATATAACAATCTAAAATTAACTAAAGCCCCAATAGCTGATCGATTTCCTTGTTTGTCGTAAAAAGCTGTCCGTTGACAAATCAAACCTTAATGGTATTGAGGAAATCTTTCTTATTTGCTTTTAATTATTAGTCCTACCCCCCCCCTCCGGAAAGGGAGTTACTCACATAGTAAGGATGTATACATATGCACCACGGTTTTGAGCCCCCCTCCCCCCGTGCCCTCTTTGAATGCGAATACGACTTTTGACCTAATATCTTTGACAACGTAGTTTCAACGCAATTTCTTTTTTTTTGTTTCGACAACATAGTCTCAAAATTGCCTTTTTTCTCAGACTTTTGACGCCTATTGTCTGACTGAATCTAAAATTTTAATCTTTTTAGCGTTTGTGCTTAAATTAGAATCCACCATTGTACACCTGTACGCATTACACACAGCCAAGTCCCAAGTCGCCCCCCCCCCCCCCCCAACGGTCTAACTGTAAAAAGTAAGGGCGACCATTGGGCAATTTCTTCCACCATTCGTGCGTCGCGGCCGTAAAACCGTCACTGAGCCAGGCCAAAGTAGAACGCCCCAAAGAGAACGGAGTCTTTCTGTGAGAGCAAATAGTCCGCACCATTTACAAATATCAACACATTGTAAAGGGGTGTGTCAGAATACAAGGAAGGTGCGAAAGATGACGGTCATACGTAATTTCGTCCACTCTAATGTCGTTAGCACCAAACATATTTTGCGGCAAAACGATAGAACGAGCTCCCCAAGAGAGCAAAAAAAATCAATCTGGCCTTCAGGATGCATACGTATGTTCCTCGACATGATAAATGAAAATTCCCACCTGTGGTTACGAAAAATGTCTAAATTGAACTTAGTAACACGACCAACATTTAATCTGAATATCCATTACTCATATTCAGAAGTATGTGGGTCCCGGTTTCCTATACACCGTCACCTTTCAACTTTTGTAGTTATTTTATCTTCACCAACATATACTGAAACTCTGGCTGAAGTTGAAATGTATCTAGCAGACATGGCCTTTACACCCCCGATTCATCCATCTTTTCAACAGTTGTGAAGGCGACAGTAAACGCGATACTGCAAATACAAAGTCCTTGTGTCAGAGAAGTGCTGAGTGAAGATTACAGCGTTGATTAGTATTGGAGGAAATGGAAACCAAAGTAACTTTAATTGAGACTGAAATTTTGTTCTTCCCGATTTACTGTCTTTTTCGGGTTAGTGTTCACTGGCTCTGTTTGGTACAACCATGCAGAAATCAATAAGAAACTGCACATTCTACAAGATTGCAATTTCTTGCTACATTTTGTTAAAATGAAATAAACTGCAACTAGACCACAGACACATAGCATTCTCTCGCAAGAAAGTCTTGGACGGTGCCGTAAAAGAGACTGTAGTTTACGACAAAATGTCGCAAGAAATGTCTTGCTATCTTGAAGCATTTGCAGTTTCTGGTGGTTGTATCAAACAGCACTTGTGAACACTATGAAATGGGCGGTATTTGTAGAATGAAGACTTTCTACATGTAATGATGTATATTATATGTGTTTATCGTCATGTCTGAGATATCATGGACATCTCCAAAGCCTATGATTATATCTCAATAACCAAGACACCCCCACTATTGCCACTAACCATATTTGTGTAATCCACAACATGTAACAACAAACGTTTTAGCTTGTGTCCATCTTAGTTTGCCGACAGCTCATTTTACAGAGTAATATTATAGAGTCATTACTACACGTATGTAGTGTCGATCTGCTCCACGTAAACACATTCGTTGCTGCATGAATGATCGTCAATCATTCTTGCACACCACAGTGTAATTTTTTCTGCGTGGGGACGTCTGCCAAGCGCCACCGTAAAGATGCTAGCGGTTTTACGTTACGACGATGTCGCCAAGTGATCTATCTTTATCATTACCCTGGAAATTTCCGACTTGTAGTTAATTGACAAACGATGAAATGGTCCGTGCCGACATAAAGCCCATGTGCAGCGCATCGTTGATTGAACAATTTCCCGTTAAAATTTGACGTATTTATTAATGGATTAAAACGTTTGTGAGCACTTTATTTCTTCTTGGCCTTTAGCACTCTGAAACGTACGTTCATACAATAGAGATTCAAACAGATCATGTGTATAGATACAAATGGATGTGAGACGTTGTGGAGGATTGTATTGATTGTATTGTTCACTGTAAGTATTCCGATACATACATACACGCCTGCATACATATCTACCTATAGTATTACCTGCATGCCTGTCTGTCTACCGACCGACCGACCGCCCCCCCCCCCCCCACACACACTGACCTACCTACCTACCTACCTACCTACCTACCTACCTACTCACACACGTACGTACGTACGCACGCACGCACACTCAAACATGTACTCATACATACACAGACACAGACATACATAGATACATACATACATACATACATAGATACATAGATACATACATACATACATACATACATACATACATACATACATACACACACACACACACACACACACACACACACACACACACACATATATATATATATATATATATATATATATATATATATATATATATATATATATATATATATATAATGATAATAAACAACTTGTAACTCATACTAATTGTGTTTTACACTGTTGTTATAACATGTCACATATTTCTATGGATGGAGTGTTTAAGTTATTATAATAGTTGTGTGATTATGGCCATCTATCTTAGTTAACGTTTGACATATACGTAGTCATGGACACTGTATAAATAATCTATAGTCAGTGTAATTGTACAGTGATTTTATTCAGCATGTTGATATACCTAGTCATAGGATTGTTATAATTGTGGTGGTGTTGGTATTGATAAGGACAAGAATGATGATGATGATGGTGGTGGTGGTGGTGGTGGTGGTGGTGGTGGTGGTGGTGGTGGTGGTGGTGGTGGTGGTGATGATATGATGTTATGATGCTGGTGATGATGATGATGATGATGATGATGATGATGATGATGATGATGATGATGATGATGATATTGATGGTTGTTGTGGTGGTGGTGGTGGTATGATGTGATGATGTGATGATGCTGGTGATGATGATGATGATGAGGATGATGATGATGATGATGATGATGATGATGATGGTGGTGGTGGTGGTGGTGGTGGTGGTGGTGGTGGTGGTGGTGGTGGTGATGGTGGTGGTGGTGGTGGGGGTGGTATGGTGTGATGATGTGATGATGTGATGATGCTGGTGATGATGATGATCATTAGGTTCACTTGATTACTGTATTTAAGAGTGGGCAACAACACGTTGTACTTTGTCACGTAGGTGAACTTAACCTTGTACTTTTCAACTCAATTTTCCGTACTGTACATGTATGTCACTTTGTCGTAGGTCATATTTCAATGTGACTGTATGCTCTATGAACAATGAGGGCGCTCTAATACGCATAGTGTGTTTACAAACATCATCACTAGATTTATGAGATATCCGATTAGTGTGTCACGGTTGTGTCCTCTCCTCGAACCCGACCTTCTTTCAGAGACAGAGTGCACGCTATACACAGTAGCACTTACTTATCGACATGACAAACGTCAGCTGTCACACCAAAGTCGTTTCCATGGCTAATGCATATATTTGATATTTTATTTGCCAGAGGTCGAAAAGAAAACAACATTTACATATCAAGTGAGGAAAAGGAATAAGTTAAGTAAACACATCGGCAATGAAAAAATAAAAGAAAAAATAACAACTTTAAACTTCTGCACGGCACTAAAAACAAAGAAGCACATTTAAGGTTCAGTGCGCGGTTAAAGACAGACCCTTACAGATTAATACTGTTTATTTCTGATAAAGCGGTCGTAGCTATTTACATCTTTACAAAGGATTGGGTGTTAGCGTCCAAACGAGGAAGCATAGTAAATACGTATTAATAGATTAATTATTAATGATCATGTAACCGTTTTGCGTAATCAGGTAATTAATTTATTCATTTATTTAATTTACCTAGTAATTAATTGATTTGTACTAATTAATTTAACATCATGACTGACGCGTCAGTAATAGTCTATAACCCATTGGGCGGGTTACGTGTACTCTCTAATGCCATGCACTATTATTGTGTTGCCCTGTAATTAATGATCGATGTTGGGGAAAAAGCAAGACTAAAATAGAAACTACATGTAATAAAAAAATGTACCGTATGTTTCAATTAGATCATCAATTCTAACCTTATACGTACACGTATGAAAACTGCCATGATCGAATGTCTGTGAAGAGCTGTAAAAAGCTGTCGTATTCAAAATGATGCATGCAATCTCTTTTTTTTTTATTGTCAGGTAATGAAATGCGCTCATCCGACGCATATAACTTCTTTTATTTGTAAGTTTTACTGTAGCGAGGTAACAATATTTCACAACGAATACCACTTCAATACAACCAACGTTAAATATTCCACCTCCTACTGCTCACTTAGCAGGATGCCATTTTTAGTCGATCATGCTTTGTTCGCTCTACTTCACAATACTTAAAACGCTGAGTCTATGATATGATATGCCACTAAATTTCAATATTTGTACGCAAAAAGGAAAGATATTACTTTTGTATGGGGTTTCCAATATGACGTGGTAGCCTGTAAATGAGACCCGATTTTCAGTCTGTCTGTCTGTCTGTCTGTCTGTCTGTCTGTCTGTCTGTCTGTCTGTCTGTCTGTCTGTCTGTCTGTCTGTCTGTCTGTTTGCCTGCCTGCCTGCCTGCCTGCCCGTCTGTCTCGAAAATTGCTTCCCCAATTCTGATAAAAATTGCCACAGGTGTTCCTCATGGTAATTGCAAGAACTGGTTAGATTTTGGTACGAAACATATGCATAGTAATGAGTCAATTTTTGTAGTTGGGATAATATCAGGAGAAGTGTATTTCATTTGTGAAACAACATTGACCACGAGAGACCATAATTTTGACAGACTATATTTAAAATGAATACTTTATGTAATATGACAGAACAAACTAACACATTTTGATGAAATTGAAAATACGTCAATTGTTATATTATCGTGTTACAAATGACGTATATATCTATGCATCAATCATCATAATAATTGTTATCCGTATCTCACGATAAATACTCCATAATTATTAAAAATCTGTCATTTATTTCCCTTTTCGGTGATGATTATTAGTATATACAACTCATTTCATTTTCGGAAGAAAATTATAAAAAAAATCACCAACGAAGTAAATTATTAGGTTCTTATGAATAAAACTGTAGTTATTAATAATATTGCTGTCGTTGTGCCGACATCTTTATCCATCCCCATGTATTAATTTTTATTCATTCTTTCTTTCATTCTCTTTTCTCGTTATGAATTGCATATACCGATATTTTTGTGACGGATTTGGCGAAATAGCAACATATTTTGAAGTATAAATAAAGTTATCAAAATGCACATTACAAGTTAAAGCGCATACATACTTTGGTTTATAATGATAATGATGAAGAAAATGGATTTTTTATAATCCTGTAAAATTTAACATTTATGAAATATTTGCTAGCAAAGCTCTAGACGCAGGAGTGGGTGAGGATTTTTCACAACATGGTAACACGAAAGAAAATTGATTGTTCCTTTGTCTTCAATCTTTAAAAAGATGCCAGCTAGTAGGACAATCTTGAATCACTGTGGATTCCTTGTGGTTTACGTAACGCGTCAGTAGTACATCGTTACCATGGTAATCGCTATATATAAACACGAGGCCAATATGAGTCAGTAATCTTGCTACATGCAAAGTTGAAACACACTCTTTGTAAGTTGTCCTCGTTTTCCCCTAAGACGATTCCTTGAAGGCTTAGGTAACCCGTACAACACACCTTATCATGGCTAATCCCTAGAGTCAGTGTAATCCGAGATCTGATGTTAAGCTGTGGGGTTATCTATATTATGATTCTGTATATGTATCGGGAAGTGGAGAAGGACGGAATTTGAAGAGTGAGATCTTTGCGTGGGTGTTGCGGGACTTCGACAAATGAGTGCCAGTTCGATGAGTCTGAATCTGGTATGGAATATTACATTAAATTTGCCTTTGTTATACCCTTTTAACACGAGTTTTATTATGTTACAAACAAATTCCATTCCGGCAGTCCCGTGAACCAGATAATTGTTCGTGCTCTGGTTGTTTGTTTGTTTGTTTGTTTATTTTGTTTTTGTTTTATTCTTTGTTTTGAGGGCCGGAGTTGTCTTTAGTGATCTGAATTTGATGAATAAAACTCCACCACTCTGTTCTTTTGCAGCATTCAGTGCGAGCGTGGTCTTTTTTAACAAAAAGTGTATAGTTCACAGTAAAATGAAATGTGGTGAATAGCACAGTATTTTGTATGTAGTGCAATGATAAACATACATAACATC
The DNA here is from genome assembly GCF_964340395.1 of Glandiceps talaboti. NCBI lineage: Eukaryota > Metazoa > Hemichordata > Enteropneusta > Spengelidae > Glandiceps > Glandiceps talaboti. The sequence goes on along the minus strand of NC_135558.1, from coordinate 8,207,847 downwards.
ATAAGGAGTGACTGTGCATAGCTTTTTTGTAGCGGTACACTTTACATCAATATCTTCTGTGTGTGCATATGGTTAACCATACGCAATCTTTACAGGCAGTTTGAACTGCCATTAAAATATATTGTCCTAAAACCCATGAAATATATTATGTAGCGGTATTTACACAAGAAAATCGAAATCAATAACACAGTTATGAAAAAAAATTGCGAAGTGGATTTTGCTTTTTTCGCTGCCTTCATTCTGTATAAGGCCTGTTAGTTGGGGCTTCATTTACGTATCTGGTGTTATTTGGTACTTTATTTGCATAACTGGTGTCATTTGGTGCTTCATTTGCATAGCTGGTGTCGTTTGGTGCTTCATTTGCATATGTGGTGTTGTTTCATTTGTTACTGCTTGTGCTGCATTGGAACTTCATCGAGAGTGTCTTTATAGAAGATCAAACGAATTCGTTCCAAATTAATATTATGAATTCCAACCAAACAAATCTACAATCGTCATTGCTTTAAACTAATCTATTATGATAATTATTATTAGCTTTCTTTTTACTGGATAGTTCAGTTAGCTTCAGACCAGACGTAATCCAAACTTGGAATAATGTTGACATTTATAACTTTTTGAATATCTGTAATAGTGTATCTACTACTCCTTCACAATATAGGATATTTTCCGAATCTATTCACGATTTAATGTGTGATTTGGAACTTCTGCAGTACCCATTTGTAGGAGTGACCACTTCATTATTTAGAAAACATGCTATCGATCAGATTAAAACCAAACAGCGTTCATGTGTAGAATCTTGCACAGGGATACGTAGTATTTCTTAGATTGTTCTTTTTCTTGCCTACAGGCTAAATATTATCACCCTGTGACAAATATATTTCTCCTAACTTTATCTGAAAGAACTGACTCATATAGTAGATGTATTCATACATTTGTAGTAGCAGGATTCGTGTGATATTTTCCTTAGGAAGACGAATCTAAACAATAACACGTATCCCCGTGGTACCGCGTTACCCTCGCAATCTACGTACACATTTCAGACATGCGCATTACGCTTTAATACAGATATTTTGGATTTTTTCCAACCGTGAAAGTGATATTAGTGATCATATGTGATATGTTCAAGTTGATAGGATTAGTATATGAAAATGATCATTTGAAACTTGATAAAGATATGCAGGTGTCAATCAACACTGTGTAAAAACAACAACATGGGGTTTGTGATACAGAAGTAAAGTGGATTTGATCCTTGTCGGGGTGGGGGTGGGGGTAAGGGGAGGGGAAGTCGCCGCCAAAGAAGGGTCACATCAAATTGGCATCGATAACTAAATCGAAGTATAAGGAGATATAGTGGGTGAATGGAAAATTGTGTATAAAGAGAAAGTGAATTCTCGTTCTTGGTGGAAAATGTAAATCAGTAAACCTTATTCGCAAGTGGAACACTTCCTCACACACGTGACGAGATCTTCAGATTCAAAACAAGCGGATAAGGTATTCAAACGTGTCTTGCTTTTATGAACTTAGTCGGCGTCTGTTAGCGGTAATGAAAGGAATATATATGTACCGATATATACGCACTTTTTCTTACGTCGAATTCAAATACAATTATAGACAATTATCACTATAAACTTATTCATTTTATAGTCATGTGGATAATTCAAAAGGAGAAACTCTAAAGAAATACACGTGTTTGTTTGCGTGCATGTATGCTTGCCTGCATGCGTTTTAGCTAATAATGACGTGAAAGAACACATTACAATAAATAATGCGATATGTCTCGACAAGGATGTTTATCTACAAGTCTGATTTCTTGGCCATTACAAAGTTGAATTAAGGTCATATTTTAATGAACCGATCTCCATTAAGTAGTACACAGAACAGGGATACGCCATTACATTAGTAAGCTCTTGTATACAGGTGTTGTGACGGGGGGGGGGGGTGCATAAGGAACTTGTGAGACAGTTCGAATAAATAGATTCTATATGCATTTACATTTGTATTTTAACTGAACTAGCAACTTCGCAATTTTGGGTCACAAATGAAGCAAATTTGTTCACTCGCTAGTCGATGAACGTTACCGCTATGTCAGTATCACGACCTTTTCAGTCATACCAAGCGTAACACATAATCAAACTGTCACGTTTTTACCCCGTACCGCGCGAGTGCTTCAGTTATTGAAGGGCGCACGATGTGTTGTTATACGTATAGCAACTCGAGATCGGAAGAAGGGACGGAATTAGACTTTGCAAATTTTGCTTCGAAACGAGTATCACTTTCTGTTGTTTTGTGATGTGTATACTCCTCTATTAAAGACAACAATACCTTCCATGCAATGTTTGGACTCAGCCGTCGCTAGATAAATTATGTATACTTAATGGCAAGTAAAAATCCCCAACACCAAAGACAACTTGCAAAAATATAATTATTTAGATTGAGAGAAAACGTTTCCATTTCGTAAAGTTATGTTTATTCTTGACACGTTTTCCTTTGTTCGTTCCATGTACGTATACATCCATTATATTTGTTTGTACATGTCAATGGCCTCTAAATGTCAATGTCAATCCTGAAAATCAAATCGTATTGAAAATCATTGAAATGTGTTTGTACATGTATTATAAAAAGTACATGAATTCTGAAGTGTTACTTGATACTATATCTCCTCTATATCAATATATCCGATTATCTGTATCATATATCCGATTATAATTTCGCGACGAAATCGCCCATCTTCAATGTCCAGCCCAGGTATCGAACTGAGAATCGTGAATTCGAAGTAATCTGTAATATGATGATGGCTGCGTGGGTTGCCTTTTACAATATTTGAAACCCTGATTGGTAACCTAAATTATAGATGTTTGATCTTTGGACAAAGAGAGTCATTCTCCCTCTAACGTCTGTGCTTAAATAGCAGAGATCTTTGAGTTTAGTACTATAATTAACATGATATATTTGATATATTTTTTTAAACGTAAAAAAATTACGTCATCAAATTATGGATACCTGTTACTCGAAAGTAAGGTGAGATTATTACCAATACAAGCAACTGACGATTGATTATTATATGCAGTGATTCGTGAAATACCAAAGGTAGCTTACTGATCTAAGCAACCCCTCCCGCAATAACAGCAACACGGACCCTGAAATGTTGTGAATTCTGTCGAAACAACAAACGTCCGTCAAAAACGTGCGTAACAGTATGCCTAGATGCCTTTGAAGATTTCACGTTCTTCATTTGTTCCTATTTCAACACCTTTTACAACTGACAGGAAATGAATACCTGGGACTCGAATTACAAGAAATGGTTAAATATTGTTACACAATTTCGCCACGATGTAAACAAGGAATGACATTTAACTGATGCGTATGAAACGTTTGAGGCCCTGGTTTGTGGCATATCATGATAAATACAATTTACACCGACGAAATTTACCTGAAGGGAAATGAACAAGTCGTTTGAAAAGAAATATACAAGACGCGCCGAGCCTACTGTGAGATCTACCACTGTCGTCATTCTGTAGGTATCTTGGCAACAGGTAAAAAAAACACTCGTCATCGACAACGTATCGAGACTCAGGTTAGCCTATGATTTTCAGCTGAATACATGTATTAGAGCACATGCGCAGTTTTTATAACAGAGAAATTAGCCAGATTACTTAGTCGTTTATATAATACAGAGAAAACGACCACGTCTTCGCGATTCGTTATTCAAAGGACCTACGTAGGCGTGTAGTTTTTTGATGAAACATACACATAGGATTTTATTGACCAAAAAGGTCAATAACTTGGAGTGTACTACATTTTAAACTGAGTATCAAGTATTAAAATAAACGAATTATGCCTCCATTATTTCGCCATGCCTGGCTCTTGTCTGTATCGTTCCATCCACTAACCCATAACCACTTTGTCTGTCTACATGTTCGTCTCTGGCCCTCCCTCCCTCCTCGTTCTCCCCTCTCTTTCTCTCTCCCCTCCCCTCCCCATCCCTTCTCTCCTGCCCCATAACAAACCCAAGCTTATCACTGCATTTGTGGTCTTTCTGCTGTGTTCCAGCCTTACAATCAGACACATCTATTATACCATGGTCGTTACTGCTGTCAGACACCATTGCAGTGAGCTGCATTGACGGTCATATATCTTTTAACTATTGTGACAGCCGTGACAGCCAAGTGCAACACATCATCATGTGTATTAGCTATAATAGTGGAAAATCCTTGAAAACAATCTCTTGTCCTCCTCTTCGTCTCTCTCTGTCCCTCGCTAAGTGTCTCTCGGTCGTTGTCGTTGTCGTTGTCTCTGTCTCTGTCTCTGTCTCTCTCTCTCCCCGGTCTGTCTGCCTGTCTGTCTGTCTGTCTGTCTGTCTGTATGTCTGTCTGTCTGTCTGTCTGTCTGTCTGTCTGTCTGTCTGTCTGTCTGTCTGTCTGTCTGTCTGTCTGTGTCTGTATGTATGTATGTATGTATGTATGTATGTATGTATGTATGTATGTATGTATGTATGTATGTCTGTCTGTCTGTCTGTCTGTCTGTCTGTCTTTGTCTGTCTGTCTGTCTGTCTGTCTGTCTGTCTGTCTGTCTGTCTGTCTGTCTGTCTGTCTGTCTGTCTGTCTGTCTCTCTCTCTCTCTGTCTCTTTGTCTCTCTCTCTCTCTCTCTCTCTCTCTCTCTCTCTCTCTCTCTCTCTCTCTCTCTCTCCAAAATGACACCCTTCTGAACGACACTATGTATTTATCACAAGATATTATTCAAACCATAGACGTTGGAAATCTTTCTTCAGCGTTCTACGTTCTAACCGTAGATCGTGTTTATTTCATTCTTACAAACGCCATCATATTTACATATGATTTTTTAAGACTGTACAACATAGCCTCCGTTCAGACAAAGGCTATATCTCGGGGGTATACAAACCTGCATTTTGAAACTTCCATCTCTTTAATAAAAGCAATCGGGATAATACTAAAATCAAATTTTATTTGTGCACTGGACCTAAACTGATCAAATATCCCAATAGTATGCATAATTGTCAATTGTGAACAAAAAGCTTTTATTTAAAACTCCGAGTCGATGAATCATCATCGAAAATAGTATATGAAGGTCACCATTTAAAATTAAATATTATGAAATGATCATGATTGATTAATCTCAAGTAGTCCTATCGAAACTCGGCTAGGTCTAATTCTCTTTCAACATCTACTTACTACATTCCGAGTAGTCAATGTCAACACCTGAGAATTACAAGGAACGGTTCAATATTGTTACAGAATCTCTCGCCATGATGTAAACAAGGAGTGGCATTTTGCTGATGCGATACATTGTCTTTGGACGTATAAAATTGCACTCAAGTAGATTTAAAACAAAAAAAATGTTCGATCAATATATCTGCTTTGGGCTGTTTAATTAATTAAGCTGTTACTAAGTATTGTTGACTGACTGAGATATCAAGTAAACTGTGTGTTACCAAAATATATTATGCATATAGTGAACGTGGGACTAGTGTATGACAACATAGACAGCGCAGACAAACACACACACACACACACATACATACATACATACATACATACATACATACATACATACATACATACATACATACATACATACATGGTGTTTTTATTATATTCGAACGGTATGATCTCTTTGCGCACCACAACTTTTATAGCCGCGGTCTGATGTGTTGGATATATCCACCGTCGTCGCTAAAATAATTGTAAACTGTATGGGGAGTTGATCAAAGACATTGGAAATCGAATCGAATTGAATAAAGTCGCCCGAATGTCGACAATTCCAACGATCGTCATTACATTAGGTACTGGCGCACCACTGACGTAAACACTCGACGTCAGGGAAAGGGTGAGAAGCGATTGGCCAATCAGCCAATGACCTTGATGATTTCCAATGCATGACGGGAATCCATAATCTTTCGCTGCTGTAGAGATCTGGAATGAGGTAGACGATTAGCGATTCTCCAAATAGTCTCCCATATACAACACGGTCGAGTTTAGTGTTTTTTACCATCCGGATTTCAACTTGTCTGAAGTCTCTGTGATATTTGCAGATTGACAGGAGTGTCCAGCCATGGATCACATGTCAGATTTAGGTAAGATTGTCGAGTGACTGTTACGTTTTCAACTCGTAGAAAGTGTATAAACGGTGTTCGATCCCTGGCCTTGGAAAATTCTAATGTGGGGTCAAACGAGGTAAAATAGACACCTTTTGACCACATTTCTACCAGAAATCCCGAGCAATCCAAACAATAAGTTCATTCACCTTGTTCATTATAACATGCAGATTGTGTGTATGTTGTCGGGTGGGTTGGTCGAATCAATTTAGGTGTAATTTTTGAAAGGTTTTGGTTGTCCCTAAATGAACCCATGGTGTAGTTGTTAGCGCGGGTTTTACGTTGCGTATGTATATAGTCAGTCAGCAACTCCGTTGGTTATATAATCGCTTCACAAGTAATTGTATGGTTTGCCTATTCAACACGCATCGACGTATTCCTTTTTAAAAATCGTTTCCAAGCCCGTAGTATTTCTACATTGTAAAGCGGACATGTTGTTGTTAACATTCAGCCTAATTTTAGCTATTACCAGCGACAATCTTAAGCGTAACGCGGAGAGGTCAGAACGAAGAATATGGCGTTTTATGCGAACAAGGACCACCGTGGTCCAATATCTGTGGCAGTGTGCTATGTAAACAAATTTTGCCACCGTCATTTTTTACGCCTAAGTCGATTAATAGTTATGAAACTGTTTTTTCAAGAGAAAATTGTTTGGCATCTGTAAAAAAAAAAACGAATTGGAGATCCCAGAGCGACAAACATGACGAATTCGAGAGTTCACCACGTGTTCTTTCAAACTGAATTGCATACTTGTGCAACACAGGGCTTGTTTACATACTCTTTTATCAACTTCTAGCACCACAGGTCAACGTGATATTCAAAATATGCAAAGTGCGTAGGTTAACTTTTGACGGGTTTTGTTTACTATAACGCTTTGTAGTCTTACATTACCATGAGGAAAACATTGACTGTGAATTTGCAATTAAGAAAATACTTAAGTTGATTAAAACAAACTTTTGAAATATATATATAAATTAAAAGGTTACAATTTTCATACTGGAATATTCCATCATTACATGTTCCACAATAATAACCTTTGGTCAAACACAATGTTGTAAAATACTAATTGTTATGAAGTAAAGATAAAACTAAATTTGGAGTGCAGATTTTTCTGTTGTGAGACAGACTATTTGAGGTTCTTTAAAAACAAATGTAAAAACCTGGATCATTTGAACTTTGAAAAGTATTTATTTCCAATCTATTTGCAGGGGAATTAAATATAATGTGAGTAAGTTGGAGGGTGGAGGGAAGGGTGGGTTGTAATTTATGTAAAGGAGCTATTTTGGTACAAAAATGGTTGAAGGTAATACTGGTTGATATTGAGAATTCTATATGAATTTTGTTGAAAAGGTTGTCAGGTCAGCCTTTTGAAGGTGTTGATTTATTTGTCACTAATTAGTGAACCTCCAATGAATTCATTAGAGCTGAAGCCATGTGTACAGTGACGATCTCTCTGATTTTGACTTGTTTACTATGTGTATGTCATCTGTTATACATATATATTTCATGTGCCTAAAATACAAGTCTGGAAAAACTTTTACATAGAATAGGTTTGACCCTTTTTTGAAGTAAAAAATGACATTTTTCTCGTCAATATTTATAGCATGAATACCAACACAATTTTAAATGGCAAAGTTGAGTCTCAAATTACGTTTATGGGAAAAAAACTAAATATGTATTGGTAATTTCCCCAGACACAGTTGTGTTATTGTGTTTAAGAATACTTGGATTTATACAATTTGTATATTGAGATTTCTCCAAGTACAAGAAGACATAGATCTAACATGACTTTCAAAGCCAGGGAACCTTCTCACATTGGATGACAGTAGATGACCCCTGTCTATGTGATGTACATGTACATGTATACTGTACATAGCCTACAATCATATTGTACTGTGCTGTGAAATGTATAGCATACATGGATTCTGTCTGACAATAGCCATGTAAAGAAAACTGAAATGTGTACATGTATATCATGGATATCATGTATATATGTGTGTGTGTGTGTGTGTGTGTGTGTGTGTGTGTGTGTGTGTGTGTTTGAAAAAAGGTATACTAAAAGTTGGTAGTGGCGTATGTATTTCAGTATATGTGAGCATCATGATGCCAGTTGTGAATTTAATTAGTCACATTAATTATTCATATTCTGCTGTGATTTATTTGTATTGTAGTGTTACAAGCCCTATACTGTACTGTGTAGTTTTTAAAGTGCTACCTTTCATGTGGATATGGATGATTTTTTTTGAATGTCTGTGATTTGAAATATACGTGTAAATCAGTGTTTGTATTCCCCTCCCTCACACACAGTCACAGACACATACACACACATGCACACCTACACACACAACTTTTTATGTAAAATTACACAAGCAATAATGAGGATGATGGCTGACTATAAGGTAACTTGGCCAGTTTTAGTTTGCAGATTCCCTGAGATGTTTTCAGGCAAATATACAACTGATTTTAAGGTATCGGTTGCTATGGTATTAACAATCTTATTTCTGTTTTGTCTCTTTTGCATTTCATGTTCGCAGATGGTTATGGACAACATCCACAACACACAGGGCAAGTGCCACCACCACCACCAGTCACATCAGCCCTGCCACACCATGGCGGCCCCATGGGTCCCATCGGTTCAATGGGCAATTTGTCAAATGTTCCAGTCGGCTCACCAGGTATGAATATGTCAGCCATGGGCCACATGGCCTCCTTAAATTCACAACCCCCAATGTCTCTGAACTCGCCCATGGGTATGGGAATGGGAGGCCCACATGAAGACATCAAACCCGTAATCACCCAAGGTAATTTGATAGCAAGACCAATGCAGTCACCCATGTCACCAGCAGCACCTTCAACTCCAGGTACACCAGCCTCCATGAATTCATCTCAAAGTACTCCATCTTCGTTGAATAAGACAATCTGCGCTGTTTGTGGAGATAGAGCGTCAGGTAAGTCGTATTTCTCATACTGTCCTCATGTTATACTTATTCTGTGGTGTCTATTAGGGTGACCTTATTTTTTTGTTTCTCATTACTTTTTCATAACAACTATGGGTCAGTCGGTCAATTAAAAAAAAAGTAAAAAAAGTAAGAAATCATCTTCGTTATTCTCAGCCTCTCTACGCAATTGTCATGTTGTCAGCCCCCCTCCCCCCACATGAATAACTTCTGTCATGAAAGAAATGCTCTGTTCGTGATCAAGTGTCATCGCCGCTGCCATGACTGTAGATGTCGTTGACAGTTCAGACACTTACTTATTCTTGCCAGAGAGAGCACTATTCCACAAATTTTTTTATGGCAAATGCAAATAAAAGAGAAAAAAATATTTGCTGTCCAAGCTGAAAACTTTGGCCGGTCGAAAAAAAATAGGTCACCCTCATATGTATGTCTACATATTGTGTGTTTTCATTTGTAACGTAAATGTGAGTATTTTATTATTAATCTGTGTTAACTATTCTGTTAATCTGTTAACTCTGTTTTTGTGCTCTGCATTCTTTTCACAACTTTAAATATTGTGTCTTTTACTTTGTTTAATGGTAAGAATAATGTCATTGTACAAATTCATGTTAATCTAAGTTTTGTTTTGATCAACTTTACTTACTGTGGAATACTTTGTTTTCAGCTGTAATTAATTTCTGATAGGATTTTGTTTACAATATTTTGGTCAACAATCATATTTTCATTTGTTGGGTTTTCTTTCACTAAGATAACTTTACTAACATGATATACATATATAATTTCTCACAAACAATGAGTATATTACCCAAGCAAAATATTAATAACTGAAGGTTTGTTCCCAGAAAATAAGGTAATCCACAGTACGTGTGTATGTATGCATGACAGATATTGTGTTTTGTGGTAATGAAAACATGACAAGGGAAGTGATGGCATAGTCTAGGAACTATACGTTTGGCCGTTTTCTACGATCTCTCGCTCCACTGTATAGTCAAATGTCTCTGTAGTTTGGCTTTCTGTTCTTACCACTGACAGTGGTAGTTTAATGCTATTGGAGCGTTGATAAAAACATGATAACATTCTCACGTACTCATGTGACTTACTTAAAGACTGGAGGTTTGAGTTTGTAGTGAACTGAGCAAAGTAGCCAATGACGACCTTGTGTCAGTGTGCGATGGATTACGATTGACATGTGCTGTTCACCCTTTCCCCAGCAGGAAATTTAGCTACATATCGGTAGAATTTGTCCATTTGACTATGCATGGAGAGAGATCGTATATAAAACGACCACACAGATAGTTTACTAGATGAGTGGTGACACTACATATGATACTTCAAGCTGTTGTGCAGCTTTAACCAGAGAACTTTTTGTGAATGGTCACATGGACATACTAGACCCTTGTACTTCCTGAAGTATATTGTATCACCCGAAGGTATGCTTTTATTGCATAGCTGTATATATTGTGCATAACATTAAGATATGGAAATTAATGTTGGGTCATCAATCAATATTTTCATCAATCAAACAGCTGTGACTCATACTTACATAAGTGACATAAAGATCCCCAAGGATATTTCAAGAAAATAAACAGTATTCATGTTCTCTAATGATTGAGTACTATATAATGTGATAGGCACCCAACAGGGTTTTATGTTCAGTGATGTTCCATCAGGGACACCAAACAGTAGGGTGGATGATATTTCATTCCAATGTTTTTATTTTGATTGATTTTCAATGTTATCTTATAAACAAATCCTGAAGAGTCTTTTGTTTTGAGTGGGAATGAAAAAGGTTGTAGATGGTCGTTCTCACAGAATTGTAGTTGTGAAATGTACAGGCCTACCTACCCTTGCGATTTTTTAGTTGAAATAAATTTGAATAAACAGTAGATGTTATGTGCAACTCAAGAATCACCTAGCATCAGGCGAGTTTGGTACTAGCACTTGGCTGGAAAGAACACCTTCCCAGCTTGTATTTTAGCAAACTGAAGAGTTAATGTCTGCATCAGTTGTACAAAATGTATGTTTTAATAACACCAGGCCTGGTGAATGCTAACGCTGGGCTTGCACTAACACCTTACCAGTATGTGTTCACAACTGAAAGGGTTTTTTAATGCTTGCACCAGTCCTATGTTAACTCCAGACTAGCTCAGTGCTAACTCTTGGCTGACACTAACATCTCACCAGTATGCATTGGACACTGAAATGGTTTTGCATGGACCAGCTCTGTTAGCCAGGTACATGTTAAATTCTGGGTAACTGAGCTAGCTAATTGGAAAGGGAATATTGGGTTGGGTTGTACTGTACTTGAAAGCTTGCAGTAAGCCGTTAAATCTGGTATATACCTGTGTAACTGTGTTTCAAATAATAACAACTTGAATGAAGGCTTGGTGTCTCTTTGTTAGCTACTTTTACGACTGAATTGTGTTTATTGTAGTGTCAAATGTAAAACTGAATTGAAGGAGACAGCCATGCATACCATTGATGTAAAAAGTTTGTCTCTGTCTGCACAGTGAATTGTAGGGCATTCAGTGATGTCTAATTTATTCATCTTGCTTTAACAATTTTGCTAAAAAGGTCACATGAAAGGTCACATGCAGCTGACAGTCTTGAATGTTGAATACAATATTTGAAATTCTGACATTTACAAACACACATACTAATACTACATTGTGTGTATATATATATATATGTGTGCATATATATTTATGTGTGCATATATATATTTATGTGTAATATTATAACATTAAAGATGAACCAGGACGTACTATATAATTTATATGATCTTCCTGAACATCCGCGAGTAGCATGTGCACAACCTTGTGCACATTCAAAATACAAGGTGTTGCATGAGGAGGCACGTGATTCATCTTGGAACCGTCAATAGGTCCATTGCCTGTAAATACATGCTATTGGTTGCATTAGCAAGTAGAACAACACTAGTTTTGTGCAGTCCGCTTGCATTGCAAAATAGAAGTCCCAATGTGCCAGACAAGAATTGTGCTAATATTAGATAAGATAATTAGCACTAGCTATTGTGAGGGAGGATGTCACTTCTCAATCAATAGAAAACAGAAAAAACCCAGAAACCTGACAAATATGAGTGATACGATGTATGTAGCATTCAGTTCTGTTATACATGTGTATTGTACCCTGTGACAAGAAGGAAGATGCTTCAAAAAACTTGTTTTTAAAAACCACACTTATTACTGGCTATTGTTACAATGATGTTGCTTCTCAATTAAATGACAAATGAAATAACAGAAACTCAAAGACTTGAGCGTGTTATGTAGAATTTGGTTCCTGTTGAAAGTGTAATGGTTGTGACAAGAAGGAAGATGCTCCGGAAAATTCAAAACACTGTTGTTACTAGGTTAGTAGGTATTGCTTCCCACATGGTATAGAACTATTACTATTAGTGTAACATAACATGATACGCCATTTCTGTCAGAATGTGTTCTTATTATAGTTGCCGAGAAAGAGAAACATGCTCTTGAAAAACAAAGTGATGGGCCCTTCTCACTGGCTATTGTAAAAATAAATTGCTTCCTTAGCAATCAATGAAAAGACATGAATATGAACTATATGAGTGATCAGATTTACTTCCCAAATATAGTTTCATCAAGAAGGCTATGTTTGAAAACTGATGTTTTTGGAGCTTTTGAAGATGTACAATTGTGCATGTTCTATGTGTTAATTTCTGGCCTTTTGTGATTTTTGTAATTTTTGTGACCTTTAAGAATGTACAAAGTTTGTGTGTAGGAGTGTGTGCCAAGAAATGGGATTGATGTTTTTTGAACAGATGCAACCGAGGGCTTTTGTAATAGATGGAGAAGTCATGTGAAGCTACATGTGTCTTGTTGTAATGTATGTGTACAAAATGTTGGTGTGTAGTGTTTGGCTACTTGTACTTCCTCTGTGCCATAGTGTCATACATTTTTTTTACGTTTTTGTTTTCATTTGTCTGATAATAATGGTAAAAGTATTTACAATGCATCTGTTCTCTCTGGAGAGCTCCAGCACAACGAAAAACAAATTACAGAATGAAAGGACATAGGGCTACAATTAGATAGTATTCCCCAAAATTTGTCTTCATCCAGTTAAGGAAAAGATGAGTGACCTAAGGGGCCTTTATCACTATAAGCTGCTGGATGAGTAGTGACAACCCTTAGGTCACAAGTATTTCCCGGCTGAAGAAGAAAAATATTGGAGAATAACATAATTATACCAGTGCCAGTAATATCACAGAAAAATCAGGGAAAGTAATGGCAATTTTGAATGTTTTGAATAATATTTTGAACGTAGCAGAACCAGTGATGTAGACGCATGTTGTCATGACATTGATGTGCATTGTCATGACATAGAATTACAAAGGTATAAATTCCATATTTTTCGGTTATGGTATAATGGGAATAATTTGAAGAACAACAGAAGATGAAACTGGTCGAGGAAAGTGAAAATCTGTTGACAGAGATGAGTTTTAACCCTTTTACCACCACTTGCCTCATGGGATTGTTTGTTCTCCACCAGCCCCCTCACTGACATAATGTGAGAGTGAGTGTTATGTAATCAAACTGATATAAAAATACTTAGAGTTGCTTATTTTTGAAAAATAAGGTATCATTTGAATGGAAAATTACGATCACTCGACACAAAATTATGATCGCTCGTCATTTGGATCGTACTCATGATATCGTTCACTGTCATGCTTTCAAAATGGCTGTGTAGATAAACAAGGCTAATACGCATGTGTGGAACTAGTTATGGCAGCAATTTTTGCAGCAATAGCTGCAGTTTAACCGCATAACAGCGAGGTAGGTGAATGAACTTTGGCGTTCCCTCAATTGAAGGAATCGGTGGGCGCCCTAGCGCGTTCCCTCAATTGAGGGAATCGGTGGTGAAAGGGTTTTAAACACAGTAGAAAGATGACGTAGAGTTGAGATGACAAAGAATAGTTGTTGTGAAGATTGTTCCAAGCTGTTTTTGAAGAGATTTTAGAAAGTGTAATAGTCAGTAAGTTTTCTAAGGAAAGTGAAAGGTCATTGCTTGTTTCTGTATGCAGCATTGAAAATTCAGAAACGATAAGTCAAGAGTAATCAAAAGGCACATTCCCATTTATTTTCAATTGCACAGACAAAAAAAAATTTTGTTTTGCATTATATCTGTTAATGATAGAGTAATCAAGATACAGTAATATGTGAATCATTAAAGTCTGTATGAATATTTGTAGAAATAAAAAAGATTCAAAGAGACAGGTATGAGTGAGTGTTGCATTAACCTATAGTAGAGTTAATAAAGGTGACACAAACGGAAAACAATTTCATGAATTTTTTCATACCATATTGCTTCTGCTGAAATGTAATTTAATATTTTTCAACATATTGTATTATTTCTGTTGTTCTAATCTAAAATAAAAGTATGATGACCTCACAATTTCAGAAAATGTCAAAATTTGTGTAAATAATATTGGCGGGGAAAAGCTCTCTGTAATGAAAAGGTTAACAATGGTCATATTACCGATCAGATTCAATCAAGAGAGGAATGTGGAAAACAAACTAATGAACTAAGAAAGATTTACCCAGGAAGAGAGATAAGTTCAACCAACTTGTTCAAACATGTTAATCAGAAAATTATGTTGATGGTCGGGAGGGTAGCAATGAGCCAAATCTTTTTGTTGTATCCACTGTATAGTTTGTTCATGTATCGAGAGTCTGATAAGATAAGTTAAGTTGAACTTTGACAGGCTTGTGAATGTTAAAATTGGCGTACATTTTTATCAACGATTATCAACATGTGTTGTCAAATGTTGCTATTGTAAAGTAGGTAGCGTTTGTAGGGTATATGTTAATTGCCGTGTACAGGTACACAGACACCAGTCATTGGATGTTCCCCATCACGTCAGAAGTGGGTGAGAGTCCATGCACCTCTATTTGTCGCAATTTGAATTGCCACATTTTTTCAATTCAGAAAATGAGGGTTCTCTCCAGGGTGTATAGAGTAGTAGATTCAACTTTGTATTTTCTATCATAAACGATACGATATAATTAACATAACAATACATTCCTTTGTTATTCAGAATTCCCATGACTGCATGTTTCTTGATAGAATTCAGGAAAATGTACATTCTACTTGTCCATAGTGCACCATGTAAGTTAGTGTAAAGGAGATTTCATTCAAAATGTTCCCATGGTTCTGGATGTATAACCTAGCCTGTCTACAGGTATCGGCTCTGATTTCAATTTACCCGTTCTATTGGAATTATAATGTAGATGCATGTAGCTCATAGCCAGTGTCCTGGATAAGCTTGTATAACCAGAAATCGAAAGATTACCACCTTGCCCTAATCGTTCAACTGCCATGGGATGTTGTCCATGTAATTATGAATATTGTATGAGTTTGGTATAATGACAAGATCTACTGTTTGGCATTTAAAAACAGTTTCTGGTTTCTGTTCCATCCTGTACTTCAGTACGGTACTTCAAGAAACCCGTGTTTTAGATTTGAATGAATAACATCCTGCCATGCCCATGAACAAATATGCATATATATCATCTCAGCTGTGTTAATATCACATGCATGTAAATACATGTACATGTACAGTACACAGGATTAACATTGCACTAGCTGCCACTGGAACAATTTTGAAAACTGTTTTTTTTCGATAAAATGCTTTATAGTAATATTGTACACAGCATTGAATCACCAGTAGGTAAACATGTTTGTGTAGAATGGTGGAATATATCCAATCAAATTGATTTTGAGTCTGCACCCAAAAAATCAACACTTCAATGAATTCATGATACCAATGTATTGCTGTATTACTAATAGATAAAGTAGGCTGCCAATTGACATGTAAATGTATAATGTCTAATTATTGGCATTTTAACAATTTCCAGTGAAAATATTGTTAGCCGTGTAATAACAAAAATACTCAAGTGACAGCTATTGCAGGTTTATTATAATGATAACAATTCTAACTTTTGTTGTTTTAACCCAGTATTCATGAACGATAGAACAGTAAGGCAGGTCAAATCTAGTAATATGTGTTTTGTTTCATATAGTAAGTACAGTAGATAAAACTTACCCGAGTTCACCAATATTT
This sequence comes from Glandiceps talaboti, assembly GCF_964340395.1. Classification (NCBI taxonomy): domain Eukaryota; kingdom Metazoa; phylum Hemichordata; class Enteropneusta; family Spengelidae; genus Glandiceps; species Glandiceps talaboti. Next base: position 8,191,678 of record NC_135558.1, on the reverse strand, counting down.
TAACCGCTGTTCTTCACTAAAATGTGTGGTAATTAGATATTATTCCCAAATATTTTTCTTTGTTTAGCCAGGGAAAATATGAGTGACCTAAGGTGCCCTTGTCAGTACAAGTCGCTAGATGTGTAGCAACTTGGGTCATGAATATTTCCCAGCAGAATGAAGAAAATATGTTGGGGGAATAATATGATTAATTTATACCAGTGCCAGTAATATCAATAATATCAAAGGAAAATTGGGGAAAGTAATGGCAATTTTGAATGTTTTGACTTATATTTCAAACATGGTTGAACCAATGATGTAGACACGCATTGTTGTGACATAAAACGAGTATATATTGCATATTTTTTGTGTAATTGACCAACTATTTTTATTTAAGATGGTATAGTGAGTGAGTGCAGTCTACTGAAACTATGTTTCCGTTAACCCTTTCATGACTGGAGACGAGTTTTAATAATATGGGGACCCAATTTATATGAATATTTTCATAATTACAATAATATTACTTTATTAGGAAGTAACATTTCTTTAATTCCAGTCTAAAATGAAGTTGACATATGCCAAAAACTTACATAAAACAAGAATTTTGTCCAAACAATTTTGGCTGGAATGTTTTCAGTATCGAAGGGGTTAAGGCTGGTATTAAAGTAGGTAAAATCTACATATGTAGGCTAAAGGCTAAGCTTTCCTTGGCTTTGAATCCTTCTTTGAGAAACCTATAGACTTGTACTATTAGTCTAGTTCCTGACAGACCATATTCCGTACTATGTTATCTTCCTACCACACCGTCTAGTCAATCCCGTTACTCAAGGTGTTAATTGTGGTTCAACCCCCATGGTAGGCGAAGCGCGAACGGCGCATGTCCAACCGAGGACTCCACCTCCAGTCTGTTAAACTAAAATCACGTGTGGGACGCAGTGGCATCATCATGTTTATATGAACGCTGTAGGAGGGTGCACAGAATTCTGTGCGAGAGTAATGGTTGATTTGACGATATAGTACTCTGTCACAGTATGTGTAATACCCACATTTTTTACCAGTGTCCTCGGAAAATTATTTGAAAAGGAATGGAGACCTATGTAAGTTTTACCACAGTCGAATCCAAAACCTTGCATATCACACTGACTTTCCCAACTATTTTAGTAAATTCCTTATCAAAATTAGTGAAAAATATGAGAGAAATTATGTAAATTTTTGCCTTTAGCTTACATGTATGCCCACGCATAGATTTACACAATGGTGGCACACTAACCTGGCCTTCAACTCTTGACAGTATGATATGATGATAACACAATAGTGAACCATCAAAGGTTCATCCTATTTGACTTGTAGATATTTTTAGAAATTGAACACACTGAAACTGAAAATGTCAGAAATGATTCTGTGTTTCCATTGAAATTATGTCGTCAAGTTCTCCCTGTATTTCCATGAACTGTGGAGTGGAGGAATTCACCAGCACAAAAATTTTTATTAAAAAAAAACGAAAAAAAACACAAAAAAAAACACAAAAAAAAACACAAAAAAAAAACTGTGGAGTGGGTGGAAGGGTTGATATTATCAATACTAAATTGTGTCAAAATTCAAGTCGTGTCGAATATTTGGATTTTGTGCCACATATTGTGTCAGATTTTAAGTGGACAAACTTCTTATTACTATAATAATTTCTCAAAATCTGTCAAATTATAAGTATCTCAAGATATTGTGCCATTTTGTGTCAAAATCACAAGAACCTGTAAAGTGGACGAACAAGATGTAATATCAGTGTCACTGACTACGAAAGTGATGGAAAAAACATCAAATGAATAACATATGTCCTCAGCTTTCGTAATTATGAAGATAAATTTGTACAGTATTGCATAATCTTGTGGCTCTAACCTGTAGAGGTTTGGAATATATTGCCATAGCAACAAATGGCTTTTCAAGAAGGAGTTTAAGTACCACCATTGTGCATTTAAGTGAGGAGCATTAGTAATATAATTACCTATCAGTATCATACAATAACCCAAAGGAAAGTAATACATTAACAGATTTACTTCTATATCTATATTTAATCTAGATTTGTGGATCTATGATATGAATACATGTACATACATGTATATATTATTATAGATGGTAAAGGTGTTCTTGTTCTGTTTTCAGAGCTTATTTTGAATATATTGAAAAACCCTGTAGTACTCATTTGATAGATATTAAATTACACAGAAGATTAGTGATCAAATATGAATATTGAATTTCAAATTTCAGCTCTAAAAAGCCAGAGTGAAGGTGTGATTCTAGTGCAACAAAAAAAAAAAAGAGATAAATTTTACCTACCGACAACTCTTATTAACAAATCACAAATGTACAATACTCAAAATCTATCTGTCATTGACATTTGATAATTTGTTTTGACATACAAAATACAAAATGCAACAAACGATAATATCTTGTCATGTGATATTATTCAGGAATATATCACCAGCCAGAATGTGTTTTAGTTATGATAAAATAACAAGATTAAAAATACTACCTGCAGACACTCTGACGTCATGTGTATCCTTGATTTGTTTACTGTTATGATGGGCAACCTGCTGTGAAACAAATTTGAAAAAAAAAAAATTCTGAAATGCTAGAACAGATTCCAAATAAACAGTTTATTAATGATTGAAATAAAATTCAAATAGAGAACAGTTGATGTTTCTAGACCAGTGAACCAAGACATATTTTTTTTAGTTCCTTTTGTGGAGTGGTACATGTGTTTCAGTACATGTACATGTTTTAATTTAAGAAATGTTGCTAGAGATTTTTTTTAAAAAAATGCGGAAGTCTTGTGTTCAAGTTCGATTTGAGAACTGGTAATGTTCATGAATGCTTTTGGATGTGAACCAAGCCACATATAGCGTGTAGGTTACATGTAGCTTTCTAGGTCACTTTATGGTAATATATATTAAATGTGTTTTTCGTGTATACACTTATTCTAACAGTTCTGAAATGTAACCACAGATCTCAAAAACAGCATGGAAGTGATATCAAAATAAAATTCTGACACAGAACTGTTAATATTTACAGATACTTCAGACAGCAGACGCAGACACACTTCAGGTTAGCTTTTAGGTCAGTTCATGGCACTATCTCATCAGTGGGGTTTTTTCCCCCGTACATGATGTATATATATATATTACAACCCAACCATATGTTGGATGTAAGGTATTTTGTACATGTATGTACCTAGCTGTTTATGTTCCATATCAAGGTCGTAAATACATGTACAGATACTTATACATTGTATATTGTATACAAGTATACTAACCTGACGTTGATGAGTATTTTTAAGGAAACTATAACTTATAAGGTATATATCTACATTTTTCAAAGAGAAATGCTGGTAAATTGGTGAAATCTACTAAAAGGGAATTCAGTTGATTTTGATTCATGCCGTTGTAATGAGTTTTCTACATTTGTGTCATTTCTACCTTATGCTCAACTTAAGTAGTATCATGACCTGTACACGTGGAGTCAACAACATCTACAAAAAAGGATTGCAAATAATATCTGAGTTTGTTTCCTGAGTTATTTTGTTCTACTGTGTGGTCGTCAATGTACCCACTAATGATAGCCAAATTTTGTTGTTGTGAGTCAAAATGATAAAAACTGGGATTTCTTGTGAGTCACCACACAGTATAGGAACACCAAATTTTGGGTGTTACTAGAGATTGTGTGCGTCAGTGGCACGTCGAATTGGCCTAGATGGCACACTGGTGGTCGTTTTATGTCTTAAAAATATTACAACACGAACACATATTCCAAAGTTGTGTCTGCAGTACAAATACTCATGGAAACAGACTACAGTTGTGTTTTCAATGCTAAGGATTCCATAATATTGATTGTACTCTTTGTACTGGGTTTTCTCCTGTACATGTATGTATTTGTGCAATTTGACCAGATTTTCTCTATATTATTGAGGTTCTCAAGGCCAAGTTACACAAGGCTGTTTGGTGAGCAATTCGTTGCATGCATGCAATAAGGCTAGCAACTATGACTGAGTCACAATGTGTACACGGCAATTCATTGGGCGACTCAAGAAGCAATTGGGATGAATTGCTGGAAATCCAACATGTCAGATTTCTTGCAACAAACCTGGTGACATTGCAAGGCCCTGTGATTATGTGTGTACGTGAAGTTGTTTTTAATTATAGAAATGGAGAAAACCCATTTCTAGTTTTGCCTCATAGTGTTGTAATGAAACCAAATATGGTATTTTAATAGTTTCTCATCCAATATGTCAACTAATATTGAATGACATACAATGTACTGAGATTTTCTGGAAGTGCATTAAAAAAATGTGTACAATTTAATGGATGCCAGATATTACAAATGATTTGTTTGTCAGTGGCTTTCTATTGAAAGTATGTCAGAAACAAAATCACAAAATACATATTAGAGTTGTCGGAGCACAGAATTCCAGAGCTACATGTAATATGAAGTGAGTCGATGTATCACAGAATGTCTTGCTGACTTTCTGGTGGGATTTTATGTCATGTGAATCGAGTCAAAAGGGCAAAAGGTACAATATCATGACAGACTTAGATCACAGCTTACGATAAAGAGGTTAACAGAGATGAAAAATGGAAAGGAATGTTAGAACAAGGTATGCAGATTGTGACTGAAAATAACATTTATGACTGATTTTAAAGGGTAAGGAATTTTGACTCTGATTTAAGTTGCAGCAGTTGTCTGTGTCACACACATGTGTATATCACACATCGGGTGGGCCCATACTATGGGGAACCCAGCCAGTAACTAGGGCATTCAAAGAAAACTTTGTTTTTGAGCAAAACTTTGACATGATTTTAATAAACAAGACTTTTTCTCCAAGTGAATTCTGCAAGTATGCCAAATTCTACTAGGGAGTTTTCAGTTCTGATGGGTAAGAGCTTTCAAATTGATCGCAATGTTTTTATCAACCAAGAAAAAAACCCACATCATCCAGACATGTGTCTTCGACGACCACTGAACTTCAAATTGAAAAGATACACATAAAGTGACTTGCAAGTCACAGGAGAGAATCTAATTGCAGAAAAAAAAAATGTGTTTTGAGGAAGTCTTTTCAAATTATGAAATAGTATTTCTCACATTCCTCGTTCTCTTTATTCAAAACGCACATCATGTAACGATTTTCTGAAGAGTTTATCAATTCAGCCAAACACTAGAAGTGAATCAACATAACAATAGATTAATACAGAGTTGTCAATTTCAGAACACAGTTGAGGTATTAAAAGTGAATTCCACCTGTAAAATGGTTAAAGTGTTAAAATCCACCACGAGCAAATTTAAAATAAATTTGAGGAATTGAGAAAAGGTACATGAAGAATTCCGGTTAGATTTCAACTGAAAAATAATCCATTGAGAGTGAATTTCAAAAGGAAAAAACAAGAAATTGAAAGCGAGATAGATTTCATTAGAAAATGCTGTGTAGAAGAAAAGTTCTTGTAAAAAGCTGTTCTGAAGGCAAATTTATCTGTGACAGTAACTTACTATAAGTAAGGGATATTAACTGAAAAACTGTTCCTGTAAAGTGACACTGAATTGGTTTCAAGTGAAATACAGTAGGAAATGACATGAAAAGGCACTAAATGGAATTTGACTGAAATTGATACCATTACGATAATGGAATAGGATAAGGAATGTTCCAGTGCGCAATGGAATAGGCCAAGGAATTTCCAGTGTGCAATGAATGATTCATGGAAGGAAGTAAAGTCCCTGTATGCAACAACACAATGGAAACACCAGAGAAAGTGGGAGTTTCCATGACCTTCCAGTCACCCCAGTCACTGTGTATAAATAGTCTATATAATTTATAGTTCACCATGACCTTTAAGAAGTCAAACAGTGAAGGTTCATGCATAGAAAGTAGAACGGGTAACTGAGAAGTCTGAGAATGGCATAAGAGTGTGCTCATTAATTATTAATGTCACACGAAGGTTTAATATTTACAGGGTCAAGTTTTTTGCCTAATTGAATAATACTCCTTTTCAATTTTGAATGTATTGAGTTCTAGGAAAGGAAGATTGATTTATGTACAGCATGCGTGTGTTTGAAATGTTTAGAGCAATTTCCCAGAACAATTTCTAAAAAATTGATTTTTTAGTCCCCGCGGACGAAGTCCGGAACGGGGACTTATAGAATTGGGTTCCGTCTGTGCGTCCGTGCGTCCGTGCGTCCGTGTGTCCGTCCGTCCGTCCGTCCGCAGCTGTTTCTTGGAGATGCCTGGACCGATTTTTTTCAAACTTGGTACAGGGGCAACATACTATGGCATACATATGCACGTCAATTTGTTTTATGATACGATCCAATATGGCCGCCTAGCAACCATTTTGTTTGCGGATTTTCCCTGTCTAAAGCCATAACTCAGACATGCTTGAACAGATCTCAATCAAAGTTGGTATTAGGACAGTGTTCTATGACATACATGTGTATATCCATTTTCGTCGTGATATGATCCAATATGGCTGCCTGCCAGCCATTTTGTTTGTGAATTTTCCATGTCCAAAGCCATAACTCAGACATGCTTAAACAGATCTCATTCAAAGTTGGTATTAGGACAGTGTTCTATGACATACATGTGCATATCCATTTTCGTTGTGATACGATCCAATATGGCTGCCTGGCAGCCATTTTGTTTGCGAATTTTCATGTCCAAAGCCATAACTCGGACATGCTTGAACAGATCTCATTTAAAGTTGGTATTAGGACAGTGTTCTATGACATACATGTGCATATCCATTTTCGTCGTGATACGATCCAATGTTTTTGTTTGTGAATTTTCCATGTCCAAAGCCATAACTCAGACTCCATTTTCATTATGATATGATCCCCCATACCCAACCAATCCTTTATTGTTGGAGGCATATTCCATGTCCAACAAGCACACACAACATATCTAAGTCTGTTTGTTTTAGGTTCACAAATGTTGTTGCGTGATCAGAGTAGTGATAATTCCTTAAAACCCAATTATAGCGGGGACTATGTCATTATCAATGACTTGGTTTTTTTTTGAGTTTTAATACAACTGACCCGTAATACTTTTTTATCCAGATCTGTATGCATTCAAAGCCAATTTGACATACTACTGACACACACCAATTGTTAATGATCACATCAAAATTTGTTTTTTCCCTATCGCTTACAATTATGTAGTGACTCATTTGAAACCTACCATTTTGACAATTGTCAGTAAACCACTAGCCTCTTTACTGCAGCGTTTAACAGACAGCTCTTCCTCAGAGTACTATGTTTCACTGCCTCATTAATAAAATACACCCTTGATTTGTGAGAACGAATCATTGTGACCTACAAAAATTTGTATTCTCATTAGTTCACACTTTGATTCACATTTAGAATTCAGTGAATTTGAAACTATATTCACACAAGATATATGTACAAAAACATCTACTTCATTGTTACAAATAGTTAAGTTCAGATTTTGAATATCAAAAAGAAACTGAACATGTTCCCAAGATTGATTACTCAACCTAATTTGCATATATGAATATTCATGTCTTGATCTGTCAGTTGGTTTGCCTTTATATACAATTATTTGTCATTGGATGGATTTTCCCAAAGATTTATGTAATGCATGATCAAAGGACAATGAATACAAGATCGATTACTTCTTTTGAATTCATACATATTTCCATGTTATATTGTGAATATCAATTTGAGCTTTCTCAGTTCAAGGAACTAGGAACATATATATATATACACACACATATATACAAGTGATTATTTCCACAAAATTGCACATAGTCCAGTGTTTTTGCAAAGGTTGGGGAACCGTGGTAACAGGAGGGGGTAAAAATGGCATTGTTTCCGCATAGAGTATATGGTAATTTTTGTTGGGGAACCCAGGTAGATTTTACCTACCCTTAGCAAAAACACTGTAGTCAGTGTACAAATATTTTGTGTTATTATTTCAACTCTAGGTGTCTCTTTGTAGAGTGGGCACAGTAAGATGTAAACATACATGAATTAAACAAAAACAAAGGTACATGTAACATGATTAAAACAAACAACTAAGTGACCTAATATATTCAATTTTAATCCGATTTTGTCAAACTTACCACGTATTTTGTCAGACTTCTGTACCCAAATTATGATTGAGGAAATGATATATTATTAGCACAACTGAACTTGTTCAGTAGTGCTATAGGGATCGCCCGGCGTCTGTCTGTCTGTGTGTGTGTGTGTGTGTGTGTGTGTGTGTGTGGATGTGTGTGTGTGTGTAAACAACTTAAAGTCAAAAACTGCTGAACCGATTGCCATGATATTTGGTGGGTCCATTACCTTGGGTGTCTAGTTGGGAAATTGTTCAAATCAAAATGATCGCATCACAGGTCTGTGATTTGGGTAAAAAAATGTGATTTTTGGTCAAAAAACTTAAACTCAGAAACTACTGGGCAGATTGGTGCGAAATTTGGTGGGAACATTCTGAAGGGGGTGTAAAGTAAGATTTGTTCATGACATGATGATTCCATCAGTGATATGCAAATTAGGGCTAAAAATGTGTCTTTTTGGTTAAAAATCTATAATTCCAAAAGTACTGAGCAGATGGGGCTGAAATTTAATGAGAATGTATCTAGGGATGTATGGATGAAGAGATATTAAGCATACAGTGAGGCCATGAGTGATATGCAAATTAGGTGTACAAATGTTCATTTTTGGTCAAAAACTTATATCTCAAAAACTATTTGGTCACTGAGTCTGAAACTTGGTGAGATGTTTCTGAAAGTGTTATTCTGCAGATTTTCATCAAAACATTTTGACAAAATTGGCCCTAGCAACCATGACCATGCCCTTAGCAACGACCAAAATGGTCGTGTATTTTACAAAGATAACAGGGATTAATAGACAATTGAATAAACATTCAAAATATGTATGTAAATTTGCCTAGCAACAAGACCACGCCCATAGCAACAGCCAAATGATCACATATTGCAAAGATAACAACCAGGATTAATAGACAATTTAATAAACATTCAAAAGATATATGTAAATATGCCTAGCAACAAGACCACGCCCATAGCAACAGCCAAATAATCACGTATATTGAAAAGATAATATCAGGAATTCATACACAAGTGACCGAAAACATACAAAAATGTATGCAAATATATCTAACAACATGACCACGCCCATAGCAACAGCCAAATGATAGCATGTATCGTAAAGATAGCAACATGGTTGGATAGGCAACTGGGTAGCCATTCAACAAATGACCACTTATTGTTAGCATGGACTACCATATGGATAAACATTTTTAGAAACTGTACAGTTGTGCTACAACGCCATTGGCTGTATTTTATGTTCTTCTCTGGACTATGGGTCTGTAAATAAAGTTTCAATAATAATAATATATAAATACTGAAATCAGTCACTTGTGAGCTAATATTGTATTCAAGGATAGTCATGATACATTGATACAAAATAATGGTGTTATTAGGTATTTACGAATATTCAGAAAAAAATATCCGTCAACACTGTTTGCATCAATGAAATGTCTGTTTCAGTATGAGATAACATCCCCATTCTTCCCCAATTTGTTTCTGATTGTTTCTGAACAGCTATGTATATTCAGTCAATCATTCATATTGTGTTTCTTTATGTAATGGTCAGAGGTTTGTCCTTATTGTAGATTTAGACAATTGCATGGTAATTTAAGTCATTAAGATGACAGTCTGTAACTGAAAATTATGTCATAATGTCTATATTATAATGGGCTATTGATTTCCCAGTTGAAGGAACTCATGACATGTACAATTGATTATTAAATTGCATGTACTGTCTAGTATACTAGTATATCAATTTTTGTGGTTTGTGGATGTGTTTCAACCAGGAGTACATATGTCTGTTTAGAAGGTACATGTACAATGTATATGTACGTACTGGGTAACTGTTCAACATACCTGTGTTCTCACAAATCTTAATTATCAGGCACGCCAAGTCACATTATAAGCTGTTATTCCCCGCTCAAAATATTGATGATATGATCACTTGTTTGTCTTTTTTTATCAAGCCCCTACCCCTTACAAGAAATCTTTGTTTTATGGCGAATTACATTGTAAGCTGATGAAAAAAATGAAAATAAGAATTTGTGACAAATGGTGTTTTGTAGGTATAAATCTGATGCTTATGAAGTAGTTACATTTGTGTTAAACTTATCTCCATATGTAGTTAATTTGGTAATGAATAATAGACCTGTAGTATACAGTCAAAGAAAACACCATTGAATAATACAAGTGACCTTGCCAGAGAGCATAATTATATCTAGCTGGGAAATGCTGTGTGGGGGTGTTATGTCAGCACAGTGGAAAAAAAAAATGTTTGAACAAGATTCCATTTCATATTTCCAGTATAATTGATAAGTATTTTATAATGATATATTATCATCATGGGTCAAGGATATTTTCTAACCCAATTAGAGAGACAAGGATTCGTGCAATCATTAAATTTGATGTGTTCTGCATATTTTTGTGAAACTGCTGGGCCAAGGTGTAGTTCATATGTGTATGGTACAGAACAAGATATACATTTGTAAGACTGTGTCATACTTTATTTTAGAATTGATGGAGGTATAGATAACATCAACCTGTCACCTGTTATTAACAGATGTTGAATACATGTACACATGTAGCAGCAGCCTTGAGACTTTTAAACACTGTGCAAATAATATAAATTACATAAATCCTAAATATAGATTTTCAGTATATTTTGTGAAGGATGGTACAAATGTAAATTAGTGCAATGTACAAAATGTACAAGTTCCCAAGGCAGTTTACCAGTCCCCAGTACCACTAATGTTTTTGTTTATTGAATATGTAAAAACGAGTTTATGGCCGGTAGTGAAAAACTAGGTGGGGTCAGGTAACCGGAACCAAACAATTATTTTTTTTTAGACCTAAGGTAAAATCTGCCTGTGAGTTCAATAATTGTGTTACAAGGATATCGCAGTCTTACCAATATTTTGGTTGTCAAAGGGCAGTAAGTACAATATAGATAACATATCAGTTCACAAGGTAATTTTTTGGTGTTGTCTTAAATCTTCTTCCTTGAAAAGCCAACCTCAAATATACAGTTGTTGGTAGCTTGAGGCCCAGGAGAAAGGACTTTGCATTCTCTCTAAAAGAATAATGTACGTTGTGCAGGGAATTTCCCAGGATTCCCTACTAGTGTTTTTTATTAACGGCAGTAAATTGAATAAGTAAAATCTACCTCTTGCTGTTTCTTTTTTATTGTAAGTCTAAAAATCTATTGAGGTGTTCCCCTCTCCCCAGGTATGTGTAATTTTGGAGTTGACACAAAAATTATGGTACATGTAAAAGGTATTGAAATCTATGAAAGTGTTCATCTCCTCTCCCCCCCCCCCCCCCCCCCATACTGTTGCCTAAAGTTTAGCAAAAAAACCACCTTATTTTCTGCCGATGTGATGATCAAATGCGGCCTCTCTCCTCAAACAGAAAAGATATAGGAAAAAGTGGCATGAGGAATATGTAATATTTACAATACTGTAAAATAGACTAATTGCTTTGGGGGAAATGTTTGTCTTTTAAAAAATGTTCTGTTCACTGAATTTGAAATATACCTTGATTATATATGTACATGTAGCAATGGAATATATGTTTATTTAAATTATTGTTTTTATAAATTGTTAATGTAGACAGTCCTCAAGAGAACTGAGTGTAATTAAAAGAAATGCCATTACAGTAAGCTGTTACAATGTACATGTACCAATACATATATACATTACAATAAATGTTGGTCAGGACTATTCGTATTACATGTAAATTACATATTGAAATTATATATTTAAGAATCTATTTATGTTGTGTGTGTGTACTGTGTGGCTGATATTTTGCGGAGGTGTACACAGAGAGATTTGAGAGATTGTAGTTTGGATTATCATGACTATGGTTGTAGACATGTGATGAAGTGTGAAATGTCTAAACTAGACAGCCTGTGTCTCTCTGACCTTCACCTTTCTCCACCCCTGCATTGTGGTTGCTGGGCACGTGTATGGAATTCACCACATCACATCTTGTACAGGACTATTTGTCATAGCTAAAATACACTGCCTTTTGATCTTTCAATATGTATTATTGGATCATAAGGCCTTAAAAAAATAGTTTGGTTCTGGCTACCCGACCTCCACCTATTTTTTCACTGCCGACCCTATTTTTTTTTTACGTATTCAAGAAAAATAATAATAAAATCGCGAAAATTGTGTGAAGTCTTGCAAGAAATAATGGATGTGGAAACTGATACATGTATCAACTTAAAAAGACAATATAAAACTGTTCTTCCAATCTGTAATGGCTGTACATCTGATGGGAAGAAACCAATAACACAGAGACCATATGGAAAACAACGGAAAACATAACTACCTGAATTAGACACTCGCACATGTAAAAAAAAAATTTTTAATTTTGAAAAAATTATATTTACCCCACCTATTCTTCAATTGAACAGAATTGGAACTATACAATTTTTTTAAGGCCTAACCAGATCTACTTAGCCAAATGAAAGAAATAGACACTGACTGTATTTTTTTCCCTCGATAATAGCTATTGAAGAACATATACACATTGAAAGTATTTTTTTTAAATACAACTAGAAATCTTGAAAGAATGTGATGGGTTTTGAAACATTTGAAAAGAAGTGACAAACCAAATTTTAAAAGCACTTTCCACCACATTTACAATATCTACATATTTTGTTGGCATGGGTGTTTTTTTTGAAGGATTTGCCTGAGAGTATATGTATATGACATATATACAGCATGGCCTGGCCTGGCCTGGCCTTGATCTAGTATCTCATTAAGAGCTCAGATTTTATGCATGTAGGCAGTGTGTTATTTTAATGGATATTGAAATGGTAAAAAGCTTTGTTAGTTCCCCCCAGGCATTTTTAAGGGTTTCTGAAAACGGTTGTTCCATCTTGTAAATTTCACAATATATATATCTTAGCATTGCATTTTTGCATTCAACTTTAAGACATTTTACATTTTCATTTTGTGTAAATGTAACATTTATGTCATATAGCGTGCATACCAGTTTACGTTACTGTAAACATGGAAATTTTAGCTGAATATTTATTCTCACAAAAAATGCAAAGTAAGCATAGAGATTAAAATGTCTTCTTGTATGTGAACACAATGTACCAGTCTTGTAATTACTTCAAATTAGTCAGTGACAACTAGCTGAAGACTGTAAAATTGGATATATTCTAACTATATCGTAAAAATGTTTATATTTACAGGGATTTGGATACGTTTGATTTCTTTGTGACTAAGTTGTTAAAGAACACGTGCACACAAAAAACAATCACGTGGATCTCTGGCACGTTTTCCTGTCTTCTATTCACTATTAATAGCAACCTATGAATGCAATGTATGTACATCATTATACCAAGTTGCGCATCTACGTCACTGGTTCTGCTGTGTTCAAAGTATGAGTCAAAACGTTCATAATTGCCATTACTTTCCCCCACGATTTTTCTTTTACATTACTGGCACTGGTATAATAATGTTCTTCTCTAATATTTTTCTTCATTCAGCTGGAAAATACTCATGACCTAAGGGGTTGTCACTACGAGTCTAGTGACTTGTAGTAACAAAGGTCCTGCTTAGGTCACTCATATTTTCCTTGGCTGAAGGAAGACAAATATTGGGGGAATAATATCTAATTACATGTATGTACATGTACATGTATAAGTACACATATATGTATGTATTGGGCAATTAATGTGTATTTACTTTGTCATTAAATGATACCAAACAGATAAATTATTGAGAAAAATAAGATACTGTGGTATACGCAAGGACGAAGCACTATGCCAAAACCAAATTGTGTACTACACGTGTTGTACAGACAACAGTTTGGAGTGAAATATGTTTGTAGAAGATGCCGAAGGCTATCTACCCGCAGACAAATGATGTTAACATTTATACACACTTTAGTTTGTGCCAACATTGTCTTTGTTAGATTAGAATGAGTTTATCTCTGTGGATTGTGTGTTAATTGTGTTTATTTGGTAATGAAGAAGGGAAGCACAGTTTGAGACTTTTGCTATTGTACACACAATTTCACATTACCAAGTTCCCCCAGGCTTACAACTGACGTATGTCCACAAACACGTGATATAAAGACTAGTGAAATATACAAGGTTTCCTTTCCTTTGTCAATACCTGGATCTGTAAATCTACCTTTCAGGATAAAAAATTCATATCTTCTGTTGTACTGCTACTACTACTTCTAATGTTTATTGGCCTTTGAATCTGCAAGAAACACAAGATACTTGGAGCTCCAGATACATTTTAATTCAAACAGGTACATGTATAGTGTAACATACATATACAACAATAAGGATGCCTAGGGTAGTATGTCTGTGTATCCTGTTCTCTTTACAACGGTTGTAAAAACCCCAACCATAATTGCATGTTAACTATTAAGCGCTTAAAAGAACTCCACCCTGCACAGAGCTTTACAATTCAACCATTCTGTCAACTATATACATGTACATGTACTCGGTGATACCTTCGCAATCTAAATAAGAACAACATTTGCATATTACAACTATCTGTAGAGAAAACTTTGGCACTGATCAGTTGTCAGCTTGGCAAAAGTTCAAATGTATAGTCCATTGTTCTGGTCATGGGTGACTTGTGTGATGATGGCTTCAGCTCCATTTCTGTATTTTATGTAGCAAACCCTTCTGATGTCAATGTTTATGTGCAAGACCCATTTTGAATAAGGATTAAAAGTTACATGTGTGAATAACAGTTTCTGGCAGAGTAAGAAAAAGTTTGTCCAGTGACAAAAGATTGTTCCTATGTAATGCTGTGACACCTCTGATATGATAACATGTGAAACCCTGGCAAAATCGCCTACTTGTCTCGTCATTTTAGTGGAGCTCACAAACAAAATTTAGGTACACAACTATGTATACGTGTATGCAATTTTCTCCACTTTGTGTTACCAGGGCTTCCAAACCTAAGCAAAACACTGCATTCATGGTCTTTGGTGTGTTGGCCTCACAACCAGACACATCTATTACACATGGTTGTTACTGCTGTCAGACACCATGGGAGTGAGCTACATTGATGGCCATATATCTTTAAACAATTGTGACAGCTAAGTGCGACACATGATTTTTCCTGTGTATACATGTAGCTATATAATGGCAAAAATTCCTTGAACAATACTGCCCCTTCTCCTTTCTATGTCTCTGTCTGTCAGTCAGTCAGTCAGTCTGTCTGTCTGTCTGTCTGTCTGTCTGTCTGTCTGTCTGTCTGTCTGTCTGTCTGTCTGTATGTATGTATGTATGTATGTATGTATGTATGTATGTGTGTGTGTGTGTGTGTATGTATGCATGCATGTATGTATGTATGTATGTATGTATGTATGTATGTATGTATGTATGTATGTCTGTCTCTTTCTTTCTCTCCCTCCCTTGAACATATAATACTGCTCCTTGTCCTTTCTCTCTCTCTCTCTCTTTCTCTCTCTCTCTCTCTCTCTCTCTCTCTCTCTCTCTCTCTCTCTCTCTCTCTCTCTCTCTCTCTCTCTCTCTCTCTCTCTCTCCCTCTCGCCTTCCCCTTCCCCCCTCCTTCCCTCTCCTCCAAGTAGACCCTGATTTTCTAATTCACTTCAAAGTACAACCAATCAAAATGAATCATCTGGAATGCTAATCTACATGTGGTTTTGTTACTGTTAGACAATATAGATCCAAGGTTTGGAATGGAAGTAAAAACTAAAATTCCAACCTGTTTTGTGCAGCAAAGGTGTAATCACAACTATGTTTTTAAATACAAAATAGAAGGTTTATGGATGTGTTTCATTATTGACCTGCACAACTGATAGCAATACTACTCTGGTGTATAACTAGAACTACCAGGATTCTAGAACTACCAGGATTCTAGCTCTTGTGTCTATGTTTAGAAACCAACTGAGTGTCGCAATAATTGTTGGTTTATATACAATTTAGAATTGTTGATATAGCCCAGATTCTATGCTTGTGATTGATTTGGTCTATTACCCACACAGATACAGTTGTAGTCTACATTGTAGATGCTACACATGGTATCAAGAGAGCTTGATATTCGATGGAACGGATAGCACAGTTATCCCA
The DNA here is from genome assembly GCF_964340395.1 of Glandiceps talaboti. Classification (NCBI taxonomy): domain Eukaryota; kingdom Metazoa; phylum Hemichordata; class Enteropneusta; family Spengelidae; genus Glandiceps; species Glandiceps talaboti. The sequence continues at coordinate 8,175,520 of NC_135558.1, read as the reverse complement.
AATCAACGACAAACATAGAATTTCCGTTCATTTAGAACAGTGATAGTGTTAATCTAGTGCTTTCCATGCTTTCAAGATGTGTTTTTCTGGGGTGAAGAGATTATTTGATACCATATCTAGATTACATTAGTTTGAACAGTAAATCAAATTTTATTGCTTTTATAGTAGAGACTGATGACGCATAAGTGCAGTGTTGAGATATTTAGTAATTGATTTCACTAAGTGTACGTATCGTACCCTTCAGCATAAAACTGAACCTGAACTCTGTATAACAGACTCTCTGTATTCTGAACATACTCCTACAAGACTTTCTGTATTAAAGAGGAATTCCTACCCTGAAGCTCTCTTGAGGAAATCACCTCACTACTGTGCTGCTTTTTCGTTATTTGCAAACACATGAGTTTCTACCCAGAGTACCTCTTAATGGCATACATAATTGGTTCTTTTCATCTCTGTCCTTACTGTATTTATTTTCAGTACAAGTTATATAATTTATGTAAATGCATAAGTTGAAGGTAGGCTTTACAGTGTTGGGTGTATTAGTCTCGGTTACCCAGACTCTCACTGCTGGGGGCTCTGCCTACGAGACTTCCCCAAACGAGAGTCCGGGAAAATGAGATTTCAACTCGCTGGCACAGGAAGTAGCTTCTGGAACAGTGCATCATGGGAAGTACTTCACATCCAACCTTGCAGGCTGAACGATTTGGGTACCTTCGCTACAAATTATCACTTCTCAAGCGACTAATATATATATAAATATATTAATTGCAACAAACAGGCCTCATAAGCCCATTTTTTATGCTTGGAAGAAATGTACTGTGTGACTTCCGTCGCGGGGTAGTTTGAACATGGTTTTTCCAAATTTTGTTTGGGGAGGTCTCGTAGGCAGAGCCCCCAGTGGCAAGAGTCTGGGTAACTGAGACTGGGGGTGTATTTGATTGTTCAATCTCATGAACATGTATGTTGGTTGGGTTCATGTTACCTCTTATGATAATTTCTGTTGTTGGTTGGTTGGTGCTCAGAATCAGTCATGACTCTGGCGAGATCAGTTTTGACAAACTGAGAGAAAAACAAAGTGAAAAATAATCAGTGACATGTTGACATTAATTTATCATATCTATGGTTGATATAATTACATTTCTCGTAGGATGGTTGTCTGTTGAAAGACCCATGTAATGCATAATTTATGGAGAATTCCGATTTAAATTTTCAAGGTCTTTCTTGATTACATGCTTATAGCATTATCACCTGAGGTATATGGTGGTACGCTACTGCTTATCTCCACATATTGTAGTTGAATGTTTTTTCGGCTCTGGATTTATTTTAGCTGAAAACAAGCTAAAGCTTTTTTTGTAGAAATAGATCCTCCTGACATACTATATTAGTTCTCATATTTCCATATTCAGATGTTGTGAAAGGTGTCAACAAAAGCTGCACTGAATATAGTAGACGAACTGGATGAGTTACACTCTTAATAATAGTTCTTTCTGTTGGTTGCTGAAACTAAGGACACCAGAGTTATTGTATATGCCCTGTTTCTTCTACAAGAGAACACTTGTCGGATTTTTCCTCCAAATGTTAAGAAAACTAATCTCCAATATGTGATATATTATATCCTTTCTTTGCCATTTACCAAATATCAAAGGTTCGCTACAGATACTAAAATGTCATCTTCCGGAGTCGGATTCTGTATTTTTTTTTTCAATTTTCAAGATTGAAAAATTATTCATTTGTTCTACAGCTTCATTGAAGTCTGCATTTTACTGTCTTAGTGGCCTTGAGTAAAAAAAATGCCAATTTTTTGACGTAAAACAGAAATGGCTAGTATAATTAGAAACTTGAGGCCAAACTAAAAAAAATCTGTGGTTGGCATTACAAATACTACATTTCTACCCCTTTCTCTAGTCTAGAGGGTTTGGATTTCAAAATATCTCTTTACTCCAACCCAAAACTACGTAGAGTCTCTAAGCTACTGTTTCTCTAATGATCCTATATTTTAAGATAAGCTTGACGTAAAAGTTGTGAAAGTATCACGAACTAGAAATTAAAACAGAGAAGGAGAAAGAATTAAGATATCGTGACACCAAGAAAAGAAGATGATAAAAAGGCAAGGGTATATGCAAGTTAGTCTAGTTCCTAAACGGTATCGTTACGATGTACACTTTCACTCCACTAGTCTAGTTCCTATACGGTATCGTTACGATGTACACCTCCACTAGTCTAGTTCCTAAACGGCATCATTCCGATTTACACCTCCAATCACAGTCTTATCCCTATACAGTATCATTACAATTTACACCTCCACTCACACAGTCTAGTTCCTATAGGTATCGTTCCGATTTACACCTCTACTAGTCTAGTTCCTAAACGGTATCATTCCGATTTACACCTCCACTCACATAGTCTAGTCCCTATACAGTATCGTTACGATTTACACCGCCACCCACACTGTCTAGTTTGTATACAGTATCATTACGATTTACACCTCTACTAGTCTAGTTCCTAAACAGTATCATTCCGATTTACACCTCCACTCACATAGTCTAGTTCCTATACAGTGTCGTTACAATTTACATATGTACACCTCCACCCACACAGTCTAGTTTGTATACGGTATCATTATGATTTACGCCTCCACTGTGGTTTAGTTAGAGACCACGTTGGCATCCAGACTATATGCAAGTACATTGTGAATGATACCTTAACATTAACATTAACATAACCCAAAAGGTGCAATTTCATAGACATTGGTATGCTTTGACAAGATTGATATTGCCACCTGGTATGTAACCTTTTCTAAAGCCAAGACAATTTGTCTTGTAGCATAGATAAACATACATATATGTAATATTTATATTTCAGTAAAATACAATTACTAAACTCAATATATAAATATTACCAGATTGTCATAACTTTTGTTCAGCCAAACTTGTTAGACTTGATGTATTATTTAATAAATCAAAATATATACATTTGAATGTAAATATTGTTATGAAATGATATGAATTCAGAAAAGTCAATTACATATGTATGAACATTGTTGACTATGCATAACCTACAGCCAAGGTAATATGTCTTGCTACGTGTACATGTATTCATGAATGAATATTTTAAAATGTATTAAATTTTAAGATCAATGCATTTCAGTGAAATGTTATGAATTGCGAAAATGAATATGAATTACAAACATTGTCACAACCCACATAGCTAAGATAAGTTTTGTGTGCATATGTGTATCATGTGTGTACATGCATATATGTACATTTGTGTGTATGCATGTGTGTCTTTGTACATACATGTACATGTATCTGTCTGTTTCTTTCTCTGTCTGGGTATGTCTTTGTATGTGTCTATGTATGTGTCTGTATGTGTGTCTGTATGTGTCTTTGTACATGTATATGACGCGTCCCCAGTGACGCATACATCCAAAAAAAATGCGTCCCAAGTGTCAAATAGTGCTAAAATACGCACAAATAACGCGTTAACGCGACCTCTGATGTGTCTTTGTATGTATCTATGAATGTGTCTTTGTATGTGTATGTGTCTGTGTGTGTGTGTGTGTGTGTCTATACATGTATATGTCACATGTGTATGAGATCAAAACATAATATATATGAATATGTCGGTGCCATTTTCAAATTTCAAATATACCTAATGATATATACCATAGGAAATGTTGCTGCATTGATACACAATGGTCACATGTAGAATTATAGTATTTTAAAGGTCAAAATAATGAAAATGAAAAGAAAATTGTTAAAAAACGCCTCCACAATTTCTGTTGGCATAGATACCATGATAATACCATTTTCTCTGACTTGGAACATCACAGGTGGCAAACAGATAAATGCCACTGAACTGAACAAAACTGATTTACCTGTGAGAATGTAATTGGACTTTCCCCATCATTTGTCTTTGTTTAGTCAAGGAATAAATAAGTTACCTAAGGGGCCTTGTCACTTTGAATCCATAGACTCTGTAGTGACGGAACCCCTAAGAGCACAAGTATTTTCTGGCTGAATGAAGAAAAATATGGGAATTAATATAATTATATCTCTTCAAGCATAACATATGAAAAAAATGGGTTGATTTTGAAGGTTTTGAGTCATATTTCTAGCACCTCAACACCAGTGACATGGACATGAGTTGTCATGATGTAGAACAACTAGGGTATAAATCCTGTATTTTTTGTGCCAACATACTCAATCTGGCTTGTATGCAGCATAATGTGGAGGAGATACATGTATTACATTTTATTAGACAGACTATAATCTAATATCTCTAATAACAGCAGAACATTCCCAGCTACACGTATAACTTGTATGAAAAGGTGGTTTCTATAGTTACAGACGTATTGATAAATATTGATCTTTTGAAATTCAAACAATTGTACACATTTTATAATTTAATATCAAAAGACTAAACATGAAAAATATATCCCCAGCTGCAGCCGGTTAGAGTTGTTTCTAATCTGTTCTCTTGGTGTGAGATTTGTTGCATTGCGTGACGACATATAGTTATATACTAGATACATATGTGCTCGTAATAATGATTCCTGAGGTATTAGACCCATAGCAAGAGAGAGAAATGACGTAAAATAGTGATGATGTTGGTGTTGATGATGATGATGAAGAAAATCATGATGATGATGATGATGATGATGATGATGATGATGATGATGATGATATTGAACATTTGGTTCAGCTTCTGTGATGTTGGTACTTGTATTTCTTGGCAAATATTATATCAGAACTGTTGTTTGTTCACTGTGTGTAGTCAACATTGGGAATGTAATGATACTTATCTCAAATGAATGTAGCAGTTTAAATCAGAATTTGCTGTTTTAATTTTAAAAAATGAATCCTGTTTAAAGCATGAGATCAAAGCAACAGGAACATGCTTGGTTGAGGAGACGATATGTACATTGTTAGTAGACAGCATCTTTTTGGTCACCTTTGGCAACAAAATTTGCTGGAAGGTGTCCAGTACATTGTACAAAGGATTACTATCATATTTTGTGTTCTTTGTAAATCTGATAGTCTTTCCAATGCAAAGTTCTCATTCTGACATTCATGTCATGGTTTTATTCAATCTCAAGCCGTAGGTTAGAATTTTATGTTCATTCAAATCTTACACAGAGGTTAGAGTCTAATAATATGTATACTGATTTCATTCAAACCTAGCACAAAAGATTGGAATTGTACAGCATGCATGCATGTACTGATTTCATTCAAATTTAGCACAAAGATTAGTGACTAGAAATAGGGCATTTCATTCCTTACATGTCTTACAACACTTGAGTAGATTTCAGGTTATAGGAACTAAAGATTATGTGAAGAATTCTTCAATGTCACTACATTTTTTTTTACATTTTTTTCCTAACCTACAATGTAATTTCATTCGGCTTATGGAAACTATGCCAATCTTAGCAAATACCCCTGTGGCTCCTCTTCTTGTAGAACAACCATAATTGGCACTTTCCTGTCTAGGGAAGTAAAAAGATGAAATTTTCATCACTGCGTGAGTTTCTGTTGATGTGTTGTATGCTATTGCTATTATATTATGTTAGCTGACAGGGTTTCCCATATTCTTGTGTTATATCAATGGAATCTTAAGGATAACATATGGTCATTCATTTGTTGTGCACCAACTTTTTCTATGCATTTTGTAGCTCTGCCAGGTGACTCTATTTCACACCTGAAGTTTAATCCTCGTCCAAATCAGGCTTTTGATAATCGAAACCTGTAGAAATTGTAGTAGATTTACCTTCATGTATCCAGTGAGGACGCAAAACTTGACAAATCATTATGTCAATTTGAAGGTATGAACTGATATTAGGCAAAAAGAATCGGTCTTCAATTTTATTTTTCACCAGCTCTCTGTTTACTTCAATACACCTATCATAAAAATTGACAACACACGCCTGTGCGTGCGTGCATGCTTGCTGGTAGAAAAGTGTCAGTTTGGTAACTTGGCCGTAGAGTCAATGTACGTCGTCTGAAACAAGTTGCAAGATATGTCACTGTCTTAAACACTGGTAGAGGTTACTGTGTCAGTCTCTGACCAGTACTGAATCTCTGTGTTGAGTCGCAGTCATTTGCTGGGAAATAGGTTATGTCAAGATTTAGATTTGTACATACAAATGTAGTTCAGGTTAACGTCCTGTAGGTTAACGATACTCTGACCCTTTCTTGCCCTACATTGGATGCGTACATCTTTCCATAGCAGAGACAGACTAAAATAGCTGTCATTCTGATCATGTATGATGATATTTGCCAACAAAATTAGTGGTCAGTTTCCATGGCTATGTGGAATAAAAGATGTCCTGAAAAGAAAAACACTTTAAAAAAATGAAGATTAAAATACGCTTCTATGTTGACTGTCTTGAATGCGAAATGAGTTGGCAATTTTGTATTCCCTACAGAAATAAAGGATAATCTCCAGAAAATTGGATTCTAAGTGGCAAGGAAATTTCTCTTCAATCTTGTAATTCATAAGTCTTTGGATATTTATTTTTGGAATTATTGAATACGGCTTCAGGAAGATTTTTTCCGGATGTGAAGTTTTGAGGAAAGCTGGGAAAGGAAGATGGCAAGCAAGGAATTTGTATTCGTGAAGCGAGTTCCTGTAATATGGGGTGTTTTGTTCTAATGTCAATTTCACTGATTTTTGCTCAGGCTCTGTTTTGTCCTGATAATGTTGGCAATTTTTTTTTATACAGATTACATTTGTGCACAGAAGTTAGGCATAACTAGAAAAATGCTTACAGGAAAATGAGAATGAAAATAAATAAAAAGCACATCATGGTTTTTCAACTTGATACAGCGTTTTAGAACGTGATCACGGCGTTAGAGTGTGTATCATTTATATACATCAAGGAGGAAGATTGCACAATTTCCGTTACTTGATGTAATGGTAAAGTAATGGCTAATGTTTATATACTAAAATACACAACAAGCCATCATCATATAGTGTCATGTTGATACGCACCACCGAATCCCGACTTGTATTGTTAATGTTTCCATAGATCGAAAATAGTAACGCGCACTGCAGGGTGCCAGTAGGATGTCACTGAAATCAACATTGTCAAGCTGTCTGGCACCTTGCCATGTAAATCAACTGCTAACAGTGTTTTCATACAATGACATGATAACATACATTCTGAGGTTGTTTTTCAAGTGATTGCATAGTGTGTGTGTGTGTGTGTGTGTGTGTGTGTGTGTGTGTGAACATACATTAGTGAGAATGACTGAAACTCATTGCAATTTTCCACTTGAATTGAGTAGCAGGGAGATGAAGACCTCATTATTTTAGAGTTCCTGTGTTAACATCTGAAAATTACTCCTCAATAACATTAATGGCACAATGATATTAATACTACTGCTACTAGACTCTAGGTGTGTGTAGAATACAAATACTAAATTTCAGATGTAACTTGTTTACATCTTCTAGTGAGAGACACCTTGTCTAGGCCCCTGATTGAAGTTAGTTGTCATTGGTGCCACACTTAAACACCTAAATATGACTAAAGGGAATATTAAGGAGTCATTTTACACCTGGGAATAGAACACCCCCACCCCACCCCCATGCACACACACTGCATCCCTAAACACACACTTTCCACCACCCTCACATACACTTTCCATCCCTAAACATACTTTCCACCCACCTACCCACCAAATTTCCATCATTCCTTCACTCACACTTCTACCCCCCCCCCCCCCCCTATAACAAAATGAAAAAATTGAGAGTAAAGAAATGATGATATATGAAACCCCAAATGAGTGTGTGTTATGTTATTCTTATTTACATTGCATGGTGAATATTGGTAGATTGGAAACCAACTTGTAACAGTCAATTTTGATGGTATTAATTTGCATATTAGCGTGCTGCAAACATATCACATGTTTGTGAAAATGTCTGCTTGTGAACCCTCTTATAAAAGGTAGGGAAGGTCGGTAGGGGAAGGTTGCTGAAAAATGACCATGCTGCCATTGTACTCTACTGTGTACTATACTGTGCCGTGCTGTGTTTATGGTGCCAGTGTTGACCTAGTGAGAAAGGTAAAGAGAAATGTCTGCAATGCTATGTGTCAAGATACCAACATGTGGTGGCTGCTATCTTGACAAGGTCAAGGTGAGGTCCCCGTACTGTTTGAGCAGTGGGTGCTACATATCAACATTGTTGTACAAAGGGAAGGAAAAACACAAATAGTATTACATCAGTTTTTGAAATTTTGCCACCTTTGTATAGCCTGTTTACTGACTGAATATATGAATCTGCTACACTTTATTCATTGTTTTTGGTAATTCTGGCTGTGTCTGTAACTCTTCCACCCTCTCACTGTTTTTGGAAATAGTGAATGAGTAGCCAAGTCTCAGATTCAGCCAGTAGACAAACTGTCTACCTTTGTGTATAAACTTTTAGAAGACTGACCCACAGAGAATGGAGGATTGTCCACTGACCCTTGTGTTGCATTTGGTGTTTGGATAATATTTCAGGCAATTCTTGATATCTGTATGCCTAGATAGCATCAAAAAGTGTTTGTTTTTCTCCAAGCTTTGCACAATACAAGGTGTTTAAAATAGAGATATTGAATATGTGATGCCTTCACCTATATTAAGAATGCATAGGGCATAGAAAAGCATGTATTGAGATAATTGTGGGTAGTGGTATATATACAGTAAAAACTGACTAGGAACACCAACAATAGTAAGTAAATTTTGGCACAGTGTAACTTTCTTTTTACAATAATGAATATTACTCCAATATGAGAGATGGAAAGAAATGTTTTGAATTGAGATGAAAATTTGAGTATATAGCAGCCTTAGTTATTAAACTTACAAAATTGTGAAAGTTGATGAGCATCCAAATTTAGTCACTTGTTTTCATAGGTACGATATGCTAATTAAGAATGTTGTCAATATGCAAATTAATGTACAGACTTTGATGAAATATTTTTTTTTTTAAATTAAAGAGGAAATAGAACTTGTTTGAAGAAAAAAGAGAAAAAAAAGGATAATTTTCAACGACAAAACAGTAGCTGCCAAGATGTTTTAATATTTCCATTCCAAAATTTAGCATGTAAGTGTAGTATATGATACTTCAGTCTTTGTACTAACATGGTGCTAAGAATTTGACCTCTAAAATACAGAAGGGTTTAATTTGATAGAATTCAATATATGTATCTGTCGTCTTTGAAATGATTACACTTAATGACTAAATACCTTTCACCTTGCTCATCATATAAACTGACAATTTGGTCGCCATAAGCAAATATTGTACAAAAATTGTCTTGTCATTTTGAAATCATTTGTTTTGAGTTGAGGGACACATGAACAAAATATTTGCCATTTTTAAAGGATATTTGAACATTTGAGATAATGAAATACTAGTAGTAGAGGCAAAAAAGCGGTTTTGAGAATTTCCTTATATGGCCAAAATCAGATGTGAATTATGCAGGATAACAAACAGTATATGCTAATCATATGCTAATGAAGTTCTCTGGTGAGGTCAAAGGTGATGTGGGAAACCATAGCATAATTTGTTCAAGGCAGTGCATGCAGTGGGCAAAATCTAACCAATTTTCTTATTTTTTTGCTCATGTCTCCTGTACAAAATCTTTTTTGAAATGTCAGCGTGTTCTTAAAGGAGAGTATTAAAATTAAAGTAGGTAGAGTGTAAATTATACCAGACTTCCTGTTCATATTTTATTTGGTTAGCCAACCTTTCATGCTTTTAAGTATTCTCGAAATGTATACATGTTCATTGAGTTTTATCTGATTTTCAATTGTTGGTTACCAGGGTTCTAAAATCTTTGTAAAAGCACTCAAAATGAAACTGGGGGTGCAAGGAATGACGACAATTGAATGGGAGGCCCCCTCCATGCTGCCAGGGTTCTAAAAACTCAGCAAAAACACTCTAAATGAAAACTGAGAAATAAAAACAGTCCAGTGAGAGTTCTCCATGTATGCTACCAGGCTTCTAAAAAATACAAATAAAAAACAATGAGGTATTTAGTATGCGAGAAATATGAAATCGCCAATGAGAGTTCCCCCGCCACGTTATCAGGGTTTTAAAATCGGCAGTAAAATATTGCTAGGTAGGACTGCAATGATGTACAAGTCAGCTGTGAATGTACATGTAGGGTAGATCTACCCAGCATCTAATCATTTCTTCAAAGGAAAGATCTTGAGATTCAACGTCACAGATAGTACTAGATAACTGTGAATGCAATCACTCCAGACTTGTACGTTTAGAGATGATACAGTTTCAATCTGCAAGTGGACACTAATGGAATTTAGATTTAAGATGTCAATGGGGATTTTCCAAATGAGTGATGTAAAAAGTTAGCTGCTAGAATATCACATACAAGAGATGAGAATTTAAATCATATTTTGGTGGATTTTATCCCAAAGTTAAACTCTGAGAAGTAGCGGGCTTTTTCAAATGATTAATTTCACTCACTAATGTTGGAAAGTTGTAAACTCACTAAAGCATTACGTTTGTTGATTTTCTTATTCCAGAGAATGACAAAGACACAAAATGAGAATTGATAAAGTCTGTGGTTTTGCATACTTGTGGTTTACAAGATCGATTGCCAGTTACAGGATTTTGTCAGCGTTGAAGTGGATTACTAGAGTTATCATAAGTAGTGTCCCCGGTGTGACATGTAGTGGAACTATTGAATTTGATAGCAGGAGGGATTTCCAAAACCATAACTGCAAAACAAGTGTAAACTTGTTGTAATACTTGAGACTTGATCAATAAATTTCACAAAAATTGAGAGCTAAAACAGTTTTAATGTCTGACTGGCTGTGTACCTATATCTATATAAGCAGGCACTTTAAAGGACTATGTACAGTAGATCCAAATTTGTGAACATCATGAAATTCTTCAAAAACCTGAATGAGGTATGGTTTGAAACTCGTCAAAGGTTCTTGGTGTTTTGTACTCATTTACTAATACTACCCAACCTTATGAACTTGGCAGCATTGCAATGTATGTATGTAAGTTCTACCTTATCCCAGAGACTTGACTATCACTAATTGACCTAAATATTATGAAGCCAAACATCACCGTCAAACCAGATAACCAAGTCTCTGGGCTAGCCTTGCTTGATGACCGTGCAGTTCTGAAAAGTAGAAGAAAACCAGTGTCTTAAAATTGATAGGGTCCTAGGATAATAGTTCATAACATGTAACTGTCAGTCAAAGCGACTGTCAGGTGTACATGTACATGTATGTCCTGAGAGTGAATACTTGGCTATGTTTGTAGTGATAAACATCTCGGTACATACATGTAACTTGTAAGAGGGAGAAAGATTGGAATGGTTATAAATATTGTCGTGTCTTCAACCAGCGATCTGATGACGTCTTAGACAGATGTATGGCACTAAAGTCTAGCTTCTCAAATCTCCAGAGTTTCTGACGATAAACCATGGGTCAGGAGATGGATTATTGGGTGTGGATTGTGTTACAATATAAAGTCTGGCAAACAGTTGTTGGAAAATGAAAAAAAGGCAAGAATTTCAGTTACATACTGTCCATCATTCATTCATTTGAGACATTCAATTTTTATCTAAATAAATATGTAAAAAAACTCATCAAATATCGTATTTATTTTGCTTTTTGTTTTGAAGTGAAGGGGAGTATAAGATTACCCTATAGCATTACGATTATCTTTCGTATGCCGATCAGTTCTTTAAGCTTTATCAATTTATCTTCTACAAGTCCAGGGAGGCTGGACCCTCATGGGTTCAGTGTTATCTAGGAGAAAACCAGATTGTTCAGCGAAAACCAGTGTTGTTTAGCTGAAACTCTTCTTACTTGTTTGACAAATTTAATTCAACTCAGACCGGGACTGGAACCCTGACGGCAGTGGTAAAAGATAAGAGATTTAACCTCGCGGCCACAGACAGCATTGCCATGTTCTTGTACGGTAGTTCCTAGATTTTGATTATGTTCCTAGATCATGATTATCAGTGAATGCACCTGACAATTATATCATGTATTCTCATTTACAATATCGTTTGACGTAAACATGCAAGAAGTGGAATGCAAAACTGCAGCTTAGGGTCTCTAGTGATGTGGGGATTTTGCCCTCACATTTCCCCTACTATGCCTGGCATTTTGCTATAACGGTCATATTTTCAAACCCCAAATTAGATTACAGTTTCCTGCTACAATGATGAATATAGTACATGTAATCATGTTTACATCATACAGCTCAACCCTCTGAGTTAGTTCTAATCACATGGTGATACTAACGTCGTCTCACAGTGGGAAGAATTACAAATCCAACAGGAGGACTTTCTGCCTGTTTTCTGGCTTTAGTTTCAGTAGAGCAGTAAGTTGTTCAGCAAAATGCCAGGCGTGGTAGGGGAAAAGTGAGCAAAATCCCCACACGACTAGTGTCGGTTACCCAGACTCTCACTGCTGGGGCTCTTCTACGAGACCACTCCGATGAGAGTTTGGGAAAACCATGTTTCAACTACCCCGCCCAGGAGTCACATCATACGCATTTCTTCCAAGTCATAAAAATGGGCTTATGAGGCCTGTTTGTTGTAATTTAGATGTACCACTCGTTTGAGAAGTGATAACTTGTCGCAAAAGTACTTAAATCGTTTAGCCTACAATGTTGGACATGAAGTAATCCCCAGCATGCACTGCTCTAGAAGCTACTTCCTGCACGGCTGAGTTGGAATCTCGTTTCCTCCGACTCTCGCTTGGAGAGGTATCTTACATGTAGGCAGAGCCCCCAGTGTTGAGAATCTGGGTAGCGAGACTACCGCATGACTGGATTCTGGCTAGCAAAACTGCAGATGTCTTAGGTAGTGAGTAATATGAGTTGTAAGTCATATAATGTAAATAATTCTTCGTATGAAACAAAATCAGCCTAGGAAAACATTGAAATGTAGATTTTTTTCTATTATTGATTAAAAACATTGATGAATTGAAAAATGGAAGTAATTTGTTTCTGTGGTAAGGTGAATGTGTTTAACCAACATTATGAAGAGTAGTTTCCATATATCTCTAGGGGAGGAAGAAAAAATACAGGGGAAAACCCTGAGATTGTCAACTATGTAACTGAAGATTGAAAAGAAGGACTAGACAGACAGAATCAATATAAGTAATTTTTTTTAAGGCTTTTCTTCTCAGAGCAAATGCTTACAGCAAATTTTTTTGAGAAAAAAGTGTATTTTTCAGAAGAGAGAGAGAGAGAGAGAGAGAGAGAGAGAGAGAGAGAGAGAGAGAGAGAGAGAGAGAGAGAGAGAGAGAGAGAGAGAGAATATGTTACATAGTATTTACTTTTAATGAGTGACTGCTGATTCATATCTTGCTCAATATCTTGCTCATTTTGAATCTTATGTTGACGCACATAAGTTTTTATCCAAAGTTCGTCAACTCACTCATCTAGTTTCTGACAGACTGTATTCTGTACTACGTTAACTTTCATGGGCTTGACTAGACCGTGTAGGTGTAAAGTTAATGTAGTATGGGAATATGGTCAGGAACTAGACTATCAACTCACCTTCCTTCTGAAATCATTTCATGTGTGTTCTAATGGATTTGAACAAAGTTTATGAATAGTGGACTATTTTTCCTATGTCGATCTCACTGTTTGACAAAACTCTGATGCTTTACAAGGTAAGACATTGGTCATGAAGAAAATTATTGGCTTTTGTATTACAATTCTTAGAGTGTTTTCCACCATTTCTGAAAGCAAATGTATTGTCGATGCCAATATTAAATTTTTGAAGTACTTTCCTTGAAAATGGTGTAAATAGTTGAGATGTAATGACAAATATTCTATGGTTGCATTTCATTCTGATTTGGCAGCTGTGTAACACTGGGTAATTGACCTCCGTTATAATAGGTTTGGAGACACTTGACTTGTTTCTTGTCAAGTGTGAACAATTGGAACAATTTATTTCAAGGCTATGACGTACAGCTAGGTGTTACATGTATGACTATAGTACTGTACTTGCCACCCACAACAAACCACTGCTAAAATATCCACACTTTTAATACTGTGTACTTCCTGTTTACTTTCCCTGTGTAGGTTATAAAATGTTGTATAATTTACACTTGTAATTTATGAAATCAGGAAATTATAATTGCAGAAGTGATTACTTTTTACTTTCAACAAAAGAGTGATAATGGAATTCAGGTGAACTGAGGATTTGTGAATGTAACAGAAACCAGTAAGACTACAAGGGGGTTTACTTGATGTTCATTGTTAAAGGATTTTTGAGGATTGAAGAGAAAGTTGTATTTTGGTAGAGTTAACGTAAATAAGGGTTTGGCAGAAAAAAATTATTATTATACTGTAATGTGATGAGAACACCTATAAAATCACACAGGATATGATGACAAAACATAGAATAGTACACACAATATGATGACAAAACATAGAATAGTAGTCACAATATGATAACAGAGCATAGAATAGTACTCACAATATGATATCAGAACTTAGAATAGTACACACAATATGATGACAACATAGAGAACAGTACACAATATGATAACAGAACTTAGAATTGTACACACAATATGATAACAACATAGAATAGTACACACAATATGATGACAACATAGAGAACAGTACACACAACATGATGACAAAACAGAATAGTATACATGATATGACAATATAGAACAGTACACACAATATGATGACAGAACATAGAACAGTACACACAATATGACGGAACATAGAACAGTACACACAATATGATGACAAAACATAGAACAGTACACACAATGTGATGACAACACACATAAAAGTGCTGTCACACATGCATGCAATAATAATAATGTTTATTCACGAATAAAATAAAAATGAACATTAAAATTAGATACATAATTATACAGAATACATGGCAAAAAGAATCTAGAAATAGCAAAGTTAGTTAAGCTTGTACCCCTTAGTGACTAACAAACATACACATGTAACCAATCAACTACAAAATGTACATGATATGTATACAGTATATCAGTTGATACATCACATGAAATGTACTGGTATTTATACATTTTATGTCACTTCCTGTCATAGTGTTCTTCTGTCTGCAGCTTGTGTCTACCATCTGAAATTGTTCCTAAAATAGCTATATAATATGCTAAAATAACAATAATTCTTGGCATATAGATTTATTACATATAGACTGCACCGCCATTTTGTTCTGTTTGTTGTCAGACTCTAGTGATAGAAATGTGACATACGATATGCACAATAGTTGCCCGCAAGTTATTTTAGAAATGTAAGCTATAAATTGAACTATGAAACGACGTGCTAAAATGATCATACATGTTCAGCCATACCAGTAGAACTTTTTTAATATACATATATAGATTAACATTGTTCCATTTTACACACAAACTGAAGTGAAAATGTCCCATTTTGTTCTCGGGTAACAATGTTATTTGGTATTTACTCTAGCATGGCTATGTTTCGTTTGAATACTTCAAACAGTTGTTGTCTGCGTTTGTCCTTGAAAGCGTATTTCAATTATTGCATACTTTGTGTAATTTATGAAATTTCATGAAATTTATGAAATTTTGTCAGAAGCACTTCATTTAATTTGATACCACTGGTGACCCGAAAAGGGGGGGAGGGGGGGGGGGGGGCTCAGTCCCCTCGAAGTATTGTGGATGAGAAATGCATGATAACATGATGATATTTATACAAATTATACTTATAGATAGAATCCTAGTGAAAATTTCTCAGATCTTTAATTAAAAAGAAAAGCAAAAACTAATGTGTATAGTTTCCTATATACTATACATGTAGTCTGTTTATTTGCTACCGATAAAAAAAATCAGAACAAAAAAAAATTAATTGTAATCATTGAACAAAAATTGGAATTGGAAATAAAATGGCTTGTAATATGATAGTAGAAGAAATTTCAAATGCATTTAATGATGTCGAGTGGACAACATTTTTTAGCTTGAATTGAGTAGTGTAACATTTTATTGACATGAAAGACATCTCTTCTGCATGTTAAAATTCTAACCGCATACTAATTACTGGAACCATGTTGTGATGTACTCGCGTGATTGGCTGTTCATTGGAATACACTGAGAACAGTACAGTATGTGTTATATGTTTTACACAGAACGAAATGTGGTTGTTCAGATGATAGACTCCCCCTAATACTGCATGTCTTCACATACAACACCACCAGTCAGTCTGTCTAATTACTACTGTGGAAATCAAGCTATCGGCAAACTAAGATAGACATAAACTGAATCTTTTTGTTTCATTTGATATATTATTGTAAAGCTTCTAATGGAAATTGATGTAAATTACACTCGCAGTCTCAGCGTACCCAATTACTCTTTTCACAATCAGCTCCAGGCAAACTAAGATAGACACAAACTAAACTTACTAATGCAACATGTAATATAAGCTAGCAAGAGACTTTCGATGTAACTGCAGTCACAGTAGGGTGGTGTCTGTGTTACCTAGTTTTCAACATTCAAGATTATTCATTGTGTGTACTATTTTGGTTGATTTTATGTATATTAAACCCAAGGCATCGTCATCACCCACGTGGGAATGTACCACATACAACAACATTTTCAAATGTGTCTGTCTCAGTTTGCCCATAACTTGATTGCCGTAGTAAGAATAAATGTACCACATTCAACAAACAGTAGAAGTTTGTGCCTATCTGAGATTGCTGATAGCTTGATTTCCATAGTAGCAGTTCGTGTCTATCTTAGTTTGCCGATAGCTTGATTTCCATAGTAGCAGTTTGTGTCTATCTTAGCTTGTCAATAGCTTGATTTCCATAGTAGCAGTTTGTGTCTATCTTAGCTTGCCAATAGCTTGATTTCCATAGTAGCAGTTTGTGTCTGTCTTAAGATTGCCAATAGCTTGATTTCCATAGTAGCAGTTTGTGTCTGTCTTAAGATTGCCAATAGCTTCATTTCCATAGTAGCAGTTCTCGTCTATCTTAGTTTGCCAATAGCTTGATTTCCATAGTAGCAGTTCTCGTCTATCTTAGTTTGCCAATAGCTTCATTTCCATAGTAGCAGTTCTCGTCTATCTTAGTTTGCCAATAGCTTCATTTCCATAGTAGCAGTTCTCGTCTGTCTTAGTTTGCCAATAGCTTGATTTCCATAGTAGCAGTTCTCGTCTATCTTAGTTTGCCAATAGCTTGATTTCCATAGTAGCAGTTCGTGTCCATCTTAGCTTGCCAATAGCTTGATTTCCATAGTAGCAGTTTGTGTCTGTCTTAAGATTGCCAATAGCTTGATTTCCATAGTAGCAGTTCGTGTCCATCTTAGCTTGCCAATAGCTTGATTTCGATAGTAGCAGTTTGTGTCTGTCTTAAGATTGCCAATAGCTTGATTTCCATAGTAGCAGTTCGTGTGTATCTTAGCTTGTCGATAGCTTGATTTCCATAGTAGCAGTTTGTGTCTATCTTAGCTTGTCGATAGCTTGATTTCCATAGTAGCAGTTTGTGTCTATCTTAGCTTGTCGATAGCTTGATTTCCATAGTAGCAGTTCGTGTCTATCTTAGCTTGTCAATAGCTTGATTTCCATGTAGCAGTTTGTGTCTATGCTTGTCGATAGCTTGATTTCCATAGTAGCAGTTTGTGTCTATTTTAGAGGATAGCGTGATTTCCATAGTAGTATGATGTATACAATGTGTTGTTACAGAATTCGTCCTTCAGAGCCCCAGGACTTGATATCATCAGTGGTGGTTTTCCAAGGAAAACTGTGAAATGGGATCCGGTACTAGTGGTAGTGTTTAATCATTCTGTAAGCTATCAATGAAATATCACACTGTTTTCTGATAGGCACCATATCAAGTCATGGAATGTACAGTAAATGAATTACGGAAACGTTTCATTTGAGAAAATTAAGAACACCGTTTACATTACATTTGTATCAATTGTAAAGATTATGTTGATGTGTTTGTAGACTACAGTGATGAACGAATGTGATTTCTT
This sequence comes from Glandiceps talaboti, assembly GCF_964340395.1. Lineage (NCBI taxonomy): Eukaryota > Metazoa > Hemichordata > Enteropneusta > Spengelidae > Glandiceps > Glandiceps talaboti. Next base: position 8,157,551 of record NC_135558.1, on the reverse strand, counting down.
TCATGTATCAGTTTCTGTATGCATGCATACCAAACCCTTCAGGAAAGTGTGACATTGAAAAAACAGGAGTGCATGTAGTCATGGTAATATGGTTACCATGATGCTCCTCAAAATTATGTATTATTTAGAATGTTAGCTTGTAATACAGTAACTACTACTACTACTACTACTACTACTACTACTACTACTACTACTACTACTACTACTACTACTACTACTACTACTATCGTAATGACTAAAACGACTACTGCGAATACTGCTGCTGCCACTACTACTGTCACATGGTTCATCCCATGAAGTTTTTGAATATTTAGCACTTTGTTTTCAAGGAGAATGTTGACAGTCTTAGAGTGCCCAGGAATGTGGCCATGCTTACATGTAAGCTGTAACAATTTCAGGTTGTTGGCTTCTGTAGAGTGATGTAATTGTATAAGTTCCACCTTTGCTTATAGATGCAGATAACTGGGATAGGCACTTGCTATAATTTGCAATGTAAACTATCAACTCAAAATAGAACATTTATAAAAAAAAATGAACAAACAAACTTTCATCACAAACTTGCAATGTAAACTTTTCAACTCAAAATTGAACCCGAACATCTGTGCAGCTGTTAAGTAATCCTGAGCTAAATTATTCCATAACCTTCAAAATATTGATCAGTATGTTGTTTGCTCTATGTTGAACAATGGTGTTCATTCCAACATGTAATTCACAACGTACATTGTGTTGATGTCAACACTGTTTATGTAGTAGTCAGCCCTTTAGGGTATCACCCAAGTACAAAATGTACAGAATAACATCATCAATCCCCTGTTATATTGGTAATCTTCCATTCTCTATTGATCCTAATCCCAGCTATTCAGACTGTGGTCTGTGTGTTGATTTAGCACTATTCTTGTTTCACGGTATGGTATTCTACATTGAGCTGTATTGAAAGAGGGGAGGTCAAGTGGAAAAAAAGAGGAGAGGGAGGGGGTAAAGAGGGTAAATAATGGGATTTGAAGAATTATTGGGTCTGTACATATGTAGCCCAGAGACTTAGCTATCTGGCTTGAAAATGACGTTTGCCAGTTTGACTACTTCAGATAGCAAAGTGTCTAGGGTACTACGTGTATGTGTATGTGTGTGTGTCAGGGGAAGGAAGGATGGGACGAAAGGAGACTGTTTGGAAGAATGGCAATGGTTTTTCCATCACATCTTATCTAGAACATGAACTGAGGACACTTAATATTTATTTATGCATGTGAATTAAATGAAACTGATTGATGTCAATGGAGATTATTCATCTGCCTTGGGTTGTTCACGGTTTTGATCGTATCGGAGAATTTCTCCTTGTAAGTCTCCCAATTGAAATTTCTTAGTGTGTGTGTTGTATTTCTCTTAGTCTAGTTCCAAACTGATACAGTATTACGTATGAAAAACTTCCATTACTTTCCCATAGTTGAAGGAAGACATATAAATGAGATACATGTGCATGTAACCTTGTCGAACTGAAACAGTTGTGTTGTTATTGTATTCAAAACTCAACTGCATATATGTAGTACAATGTCTGGCATTTAATAGTTACAAATACAGCCATCTTGAATTGAACATAATGTTAAAATGACATCATTGAAAATAACAGTTGTGTATTGACACTGACAACAGATACACCAACACAAACAATTCAGAATCTGTGACAATTTGATTTTGTTCCTATCACGAAAAATAGTATTTTCCCAAAACTCATCTAGGTTATCTTTACTTAAAAAGACATGCATTAGGTTTTCGACATCTATAGAGCCACATGTGTAGATGTCTGTAGCTATAGATATTGAGGACAGATACACTAACACAGACAGTTCAGAATCAGTAACCATTTTATCACATCCTTGTCCCCATAAATGTTATTTCCAAAAAAAAATCTCTTTACATAAAACTACATGCATTATTTGGTAGCTTTGAGCTGAATATTGGAATTACATTGCTGAAAACTATGTAGCTCTCTTTACATTGAGGACAGATACACTATCTCCATAAATAGTATTTCCCAAAGCTACATGTACATGTATCCTTACATAAAAATACGTGAAAATGACATCTCTGTATCGACATTAAGGACAGATACACTAACATAGACACTTTGGAATTGGTGACCATTTTACTGTACCCCTAGCTACATAAATGTTATTATCCTTACACAAAAATACGTTAGTTGGTAGCTTTAGCAAAAATTTGAAATTACACATTGAAAATTACATCTCTCTATCTGGCATTGAGGACAGATACACTGAGATAGACACTGTAAAATCGATGAGCATTTTATTGCATCACTATCTCCATAAATGTATTTCCCAAAGCTGTCCTTGCATAAAAATATGTTAGTTGGTAGCGTTAGCAAAAAATTTGAAATTACATTGCTGAAAATTACATCTCTCTATCTAGACATTGACTGCAGATACATCAACATCGACACTTTAGAACTGTATTTCCCAAAGCTATCCTTACACAAAAAATACGTTTAAAATTATTGGTAGCTTTAGCAAAAATTTGAAATTACATTGCTGAAAACTACATCTCTCTATCTAGACATTGACTGCAGATCCATCAACATACATGTAGACACTTTAGAATCAGTGAGCACTTTATACATGTATGTATTGTATCTATCTCCATAACTGTTATTTTCCATGCCTATGTTGTGAGTCCAGGGTGCACGAATGTACACTTTGCTGTTCTCATAATATGATTGTATCTCCATAACTGTTACTTTCCATGCCTATGTCGTGAGTCCAGGGTGCATGAATGTACACTTTGCTGTTCTCATAACATGATTATATGGCTGGCTATCTTCTTGAGTAGCGCAATGAATAAATCATAGTAAGTGATAATTTCTGAGCATCCCCCAAGGGAAACGAGATGAGATCTTCACGTACTCAATGTAGTAAGCTTCTTGGCTTTAAAACTAGTAGATCTTTCAATTCAATGGTACGTCTTGCCGTCACAATGCTCTCACAGACAGATAGAAATTGAGATTGTAGTACCTGTTAGAAGACAATGTAGAGACTTGTAGAAGTAAAGTATTATGTGTTCAATAGGAAAGTTGTTTTGATGAATTTAAGCTGGGAGGGGAAATAATTTCATTGATTGTATATCTTTCATCACTTGTGAACCTTTTATATTTCATTTTGGGTTTGTTTTTTTTCTCTCGAAATTTGTACCATACCACACTCTCTGGTAGTGTGTGCAGTGTAATAAAGATTGACTTGGAATTGGAATTGGATAAAGCAATTTACAGAAAATTACAGAAGTCCAAGAAAATAAGAAAAGGGCATAGTTGACACATTTGCACCCAATCACATATTCCCACTAGAACACATACATTGTATTGTACATGTATTTTCTCACTCACTGAAATAATCCCTCCGCACCCATACACATCTATACCCAACATGCACACATACAAATGTATACACAAACACACACATGCGCCCCCCCCCCCCACACACACACATCCACTGACATGACAAAATACAAATTGGCAGATATTCTTAGTATAGAAAAAATATCCACATAAATACAGAAATATTGAAATATTAGATGTGTATACACACATACATGTGTGTAACTAGATACAAACATAAGCACACATTCAGTGCTAGAATACAAATATTCACATAAATACAGAAAATTTGACACATTAGATGTGTATACACACATAACTAGATACAAACACAAGCACACATGCAGTGCTAGAATACAAATAGTATTCACATAAATACAGAAAATTTGACACATTAGAGGTGTGATACACACACACACACGCACACACACACACACACATAACTAGATCAAACAAGCACCACACATTGCTAGCGTACAAAAATATTCATGTAAATACAGAAATATTAACACATTTAGACATGAGAGAGAGAGAGAGAGAGCGCGCGCGCGAGAGAGAGAGAGAGAGAGAGAGAGAGAGAGAGAGAGAGAGAGAGAGAGAGAGACGAGAGAGAGAGACGAGAGAGAGAGAGAGAGACATGAGAGAGAGAGACATGAGAGAGAGAGAGAGAGACATGAGAGAGAGAGAGAGAGAGAGAGACATGAGAGAGAGAGAGAGAGAGAGAGAGAGAGAGAGAGAGAGAGAGAGAGAGAGAGAGAGAGAGAGAGAGAGAGAGAGAGAGAGAGAGAGAGAGAGAGAGAGAGAGAGAGAGAGAACACACAACATGAGTGCTTCTTATACATGTAGGTGTAGGCAATGCTTGCATTCACTCATTTATAACATATGCTAATAAATGTCATAACACGTAAAAACATACCAAATTAATGTAATAAACATGTGCATTCAAGAAAATGTAATATTTTAATGCAAGTAATGGTGTAGACACAATCAATAAGATAAAATCCATTATCAGCTATTTGAATCAATGGCCTTGTGACAAAAAGCTTCTCAAGGCCATGTCATGCTCAGTTTGTATATATGCAGTATTCTGGCTACAGTCTAAATCAATATTTCTATGTTTTCATAAAAAAATCAAGGGACTCAAGGACTCTAAGTCTGATGTGTATGATATTGTGACAGCATGTTTTTTATATAAATACAAATGTTTTCTATGACAGATTAATTTTATTCCTGTGATGCTAATCGACAACTACTTATTTTTTTTTTTTTATTTTTTTTTTGTATTAACTACTTATTTTATTATTCACAATGTTGACAGCATTAAAAATTATTTCTAATAAAAAATGAAAGAATTGTACTAAATAAATGCAAATAGCATACCATTTCAAATATAGCGATACCGACAAATTATGTAAAACAAAAAAAGAATGTACTTTTAAATGTAAAGTCACAGTTCTGCCATTTCAAATATGACAATTGACAAATGTGAAAAATTATGAAACAAAATAAAAATGTGTTAAATGTAAATAAGGCACAGATCTGCTATCGCAAATAGAATTCATTTGATAGTTGAAAAAAATTATGAAACATAATGAATATCGTATAAAATGAACTAAATGTAAAGTAACAGATCTGTCATTTCAAATATACATGTAACTTTGCTGAAAGTGAAGAGTTTCGGCTCAAACTGTGTGTACTCACATGGTACCACACATGGTTTCATTTTATAGCTAGACAAATAGACTGCAAACCACTCTGTCTGTGGTTTTTAGAAGGTTGGTAAGTAAGAAAGTCATTCCTTTTCAGATCTTTCATGGGGTTTTCTTTTAAAAGAATGACGGCTAATGGTTGTCGGAAATAGTAAATATTACCATGTTTCCATCTTAAAGTTACCAGGGTTGCAAAACCTAAGTAGTGTACTTCATAGCAAATACAACTATAGGTATCAAAGAAGTACAAATATGTTGTTGTGAAGTGAAAGCTAACAGTGTAAATATAATGTTGAGGCTTAGACATAGGAGACCAGAACTATGCAAATATGGATATGTAAATGAACGTACTCCAAATAAAGTATGTAATATCTGACATGGAATGATTTTTGTTGTTCAAGCAATTTCATTTTATTATCGTGAAACAAATTGTTTAATGTCGAAATACCAGACAGATGTACATGTGATAGAGACATCTGATGTGTACCGTAGTTCTGCTGTGCATCTGTTTGCGTGACACAGCTTAGAAGCTACCTTATTGGATGAATTGACTGATATGCAACAAATTGGTCAATTTCAGCCAATAGGGTTGATTGTAAGAAACTGTTAGTAGGATACATGGAAGAATGTGAACGATATCTACTGCTAGTGGGAACACCTGGAAAAAGTTGAACAAATAAAATATGGAGTGTACGGTTTTATACTGTTTTTTTTTTATTTCTGTGTGTGAAAAGTGTAAATGAAATCTTTGTTCAGTGGCAGTTCTAAACTGGAATCATTCACCTGGATTCTAGGGTGTGCTCGTGTGTAGCATATAATATGGAAGACTTGCATCAACTACATGTACACTCATATTATTAGTCACTAATAAGCTGAGTTTAGACGTGTCTACATTGTAAAGTATTACAGTATTTTTCGTGCAACACTTTTTTTTAAAAAGATGAAAATAGCCAGTGTGAAGTATAGCTTCATTATGTACAGACACATTGTATGCAAATAAGGTGTGACATTTAACTGAGCTGGGAATCAATTACTCTGGACTTCATCTGATCATACCTGATACTTCAGTTCCGTCAAATCAAAGTTGATTGGTGTGTTGTTGTGATCTGGTTAATGTCAAGTATTTGTACAGAGAAAGGCTTCAGTACAGGCTATTTTGATTTGAAGTGTATTGTTAGAGAAAAGACTACATAATGTCAACAGATTGCGTTTGTACGCAACAGAAGTAAAAAGTGGAAAATGTTTTCATATGTTTTGGTCAGACTGCTATCAAACTAAAATAGAATAGTCATTTGTGTATTTTCAGGTGAATTTAAGAGAACTTTAAAAGACTTATTTTCGTTTATTTTTGCTAGAAAACGAAAACACAAAAAATAAAGTAGTGACTAAAATGGCATCTTGTACAGAACACAATGTATCAGTCTGGTAATTTAATAAAAATTAGTTTTTGAGAACTAGCTGATAATTGTAAAATCGCAAAATTTTCTAGTGGTGAAAATATTTAACTTGGCAGTATTTTATCAGAGATTGTCACCAAGGGGTTGTTCATTTTAAATATGCAAAACAAGTGATGAATAGAAAGTTTTGTACCAATGTGTTAATCTTAGTGTTATCAAAAAACCAGTACAATACAGTGTTTCCGTTACGTTTTTTTTCAGTGCGTTATTTAGTTTGTTGATAGATATTACGTATTTTCGTTGTGTACGGTAGACGCATTGCTTCCTCCGAACTGCGTAAATTATTTTGTTGCGTATAGTACGCACATTTTTGCTTAGCCGCGAACACTGACAATCATACTGCCGCATCAGTGGAGTAAGGTCGTATCTGTCTATACAATTGCATAGTAGATACGACCTTACTACACTGACACTACGATATGTGCATGTATTTTCAAAGAGAAGTCTAACGTTCTCAGTTTATAAATACTGAAAGTGGAAAGTATATTTTCATAGAGCTATAAAAGGTAAAAAGTGACCCTCGTATAAGTTAATATGCATTGCCAGCATTCCTAAAAAACTCCTCCCCCCCCCACCCCCCATGTCAGTTCATTCATTGTAATACTGAAAGTGGAAGGCATAGCGTGTTTGTAAAATTTAGCAATATCAGTTTTCTCGCAAAGTCAGCAGTTCTCAAAAAAGAAAAAGGTGAATATAGTTGCAAATTTTACTATCTATCTCCTCACCTTGTAAACTGGTAGAAACATTTACCAAAAGAAAAAAAATCCCGGAGTTATATAAACTGGCCATGAAAAAAAGCTAATCGAATGAACAAGCTTTAAATAACTTGAATATGTAACCTTGAATATTTGAATATTTTAACAGAGAACAAAAGCAAGTATGTGACAGTCCCCACCCATTACTATGTAGAAGTAGTAGTGATGCATTTTAATGACCAGTGGTTCATTCAATTCAATTTGTACAACTCTTTCTGAAGTGTCGGTGAAAAGAATCGGGAATGAGAAGATCCATCTAGTTTTATCAACTGCTGTGCATATGTTGATGCAAGTGAAAAGATTACAAATTTTTACTATATAGATTTTAATTTGTGTATTTATTTTTGATTTTGAGAAAATTTATTCTAAGAAGTTTTTTGCGTTGTATGTACAACTGCAGAAATATGGAGTGGGGAATTTGCTAATCCGCATATATATTTTGCATGGATTGATAGCGAATTTATTGCTGTCTTCAGTGTCATCTGTTTTTGTGTATTTTGTTGGCCTGAAATTATGTGATGTCACATGTAATTTTGAGATAAATGAAATATACAATGTACAGTACAACAATATAGCATCCCATATGGTACACAACACTCCACATGTGTTTCATGGGATAATATGCCAGTAAATTGACATAGGGATGTTACGTATATGTAGGTAGATTGTACCCATATGTACTCAGTACCATTGTCGATAGCACTGACAATTTTTTGTGCAACCAATGTTACAAAATGTAAGTTGTGCTAGAAGTGAACGTTAAGTTTGAGGCTTTCAAAGAGAGAAAGTAAAGTATAGAGTTGTAACTAATTCTGTTACTGACATATCTATGATATAATGACAGAGAATCCACATATAAACCAGTCTTACTTCCCTTGTCAATTAAGTGATAAACCCTATCTGTCTGTCTGTCTGTCTGTCTCTGTCTGTCTGTCTGTCTGTCTGTGTCAACCTTGGAGTTAAACTAATTCTTCATCTGACCTATATGTGATGATGACATAGAATTCACATAACCTAAACCAGTTTTACTTCCCATGTCAATTCAGTGATGAACCTTGTGTGTGTGTGTGTCTGTCTGTATGTATGTATGTATGTATGTATGTACATGTATGTATGTATGTATGTATGTATGTATGTATGTATGTATGTATGTATGTATGTATGTATGTATGTATGTATGTCTGTCTCTGGTTGTCTGTCTGTCTGGCTGCCTTTCTCTCAACCTTGGAATTTAACAAATTCTGCTCCTTGCCAACATATGATAATGGTGGCGAATTCATACATAAACTGGTCTGTCTCACTTCCCATGTCAATTCGGTGTACAACCATCTGTCTGTCTTTGCTTGTTTATACTTTGCTTTTGAATGCGTCTGAGTGAGTGTTTTAGAAAGAATAATAGACTGTTCAGCCTGAGAGATTTGTTTCCACTCACGTACATATGTTCCAACAGAGTAGCGAATGACTGGATCTTTCATACTATAAACTGTGGCGTTAAAAAAGTAGTTTTTGTGGTACTTATGTTGTGTTTTTCCTTGTTCTTGTTTCTTTGCAGGCAAACACTATGGTGTTTATAGTTGTGAGGGGTGTAAAGGCTTTTTTAAACGTACAGTCCGAAAAGACCTACATTATGCCTGTCGAGATGAGAAGAATTGTATCGTAGACAAACGACAAAGAAATCGCTGCCAGTACTGTCGCTACCAGAAATGCATAGCCATGGGAATGAGACGAGAAGGTAGTAGCAGATTTATTAACAGTGGATTACAGATAGTACTCCCCAATGTGTTGCTTCCTTCAGCTAAGAAAAATACAAGTAACCTAAGGAGCCATGTCACTACAAGTAAAAAAAAAACATGTATTGACAAACTCTTAGGTGATTAGTGTTTTTGAGCTGAATGAAGACATACTTGGGAATGATATAATTATGTCTTTGCAAAATTAATGCAATTTACGATGAATAAGAAAAAAATCGTAAAAAACATTTTTGATTTTTTCAAGTACCACAGAACCAGTGATGTAGATGTGTTTTTGTAACACAGAGTGACAAGGGTATAAGTCCTAACTTTTTTGTTTGATAGTGGTCAACTTGGCCTGAGTGTGTAGTCCAATGTTTATTATGGTGCTTTTGTGTGTATAGTGTTTGTCAATCGTAACGTTAATTTAATGAAAATTCTCCTACTAACATTAATCAAGTTACCTGTATTGTCGAAATTTATGTATTCCTGTTTTCGGTGTTTCTAGCGTAACTTATAGTAGTTGGTCTAAATGACTTGAAAGAAACCATCAGAACTAACTAAAATACAAAGTGATAACCTCCAGTTGACTCAGCAGAAATTGTCTATTCTTGACATAAATATAATTACATGTACCTCATAATGCAATGATAGCACCATACTGGTGATTATTATCTGAATATTATTATGTCTGTAAAATTGTTTTCAAAACCAGTCTTTTTTAAACATGCACCGTACGTGTTGTTGCATTGAAGTATTAAAATACCATGTATACCCTTGCCATATCTTTGACCAGAACATTTCTCTATATGGCCACTAGAGGGCAGAGTTCAAACAAGCTAATGGTTACCATTTGTATATTTTGATTTCAATGGAATTGTACAATGAAAACTTCAGTATGCAGAAAAATTTCTTCACTCTCAAAGGTTTTGTTTCCTAAATTTAGTGTAAGTATTTGTACACTTTTGAACTAGTGTACATGTATGGAACATTAGATAAATTTTTTAAAATCAATCAATCCTGTTTCTGTGAAATGAGTGCCTGAATGATAACCCCCGTCTTGGCGCATGTAATCCACCAAAGTTTTGATGCTCATTAAAAAGCAGGTGTTTGTCCCGTTACAGCGGTCCAAGAAGAACGTCAACGCAAAGACAAAGCCGGGGGTGACGGAGAAGTTGAAAGTACTAGTAGCGCTAATAACGACATGCCAGTAGAAAAGATATTGGAAGCTGAGTTAGCAGTGGAACCCAAAACAGACACATATGTGGACACACCGGTAAGTTTATCGATGTGCTGTTGTTGATGTTTGGCTAGACAGGACTGAAAATATAACATTGTCATTAAGGTTTACTCATACACATGGGTTTTCAACATTATAGGACAGCATATAGAGCAATGACTAATGGATACATACATACACACACACACACACACACACACACACACACACACACACACACACACACACACACACACACACACACACACAAACATACATACATATATACATACACACATACATACACGCACACATGGACAGACATACATACATACATACATACATACATACATACACACATACATACACACATGCACACATGGACATACATACATACATATATACATACATACATACATACACACATACATACATACATACATACATACATACATACATACATACATACATGTACATACATACATACATACATACATACATACATACATACATACATACATACATACATACATACATACATACATACATACATACATACATACATACATACATACATACATACATACATACAGACAAACAGACAGACACACTATTTAGTGTACAAAAATTACTGATAATAAGTCAAAAAGTAGAAGAATCACCAACACTTTAAATCCAGATTCCCTGACATAGTGGAAGGTGGCCATGTCTATATCGATATCAGAGTTGTTAACATTACTTTATAAATCTCTTTGTTTTACAGAATGACCCAGTGACCAATATATGCCAGGCAGCAGATAAACAGTTATTCACACTGGTAGAATGGGCAAAGCGTATTCCTCACTTTACAGAGCTACCTCTGGATGATCAAGTTATCTTACTTCGAGCAGGTAAGCAATTGATAGTTTTACAGTCCCACAAATTGTTGTATTGAGGTCTTGAATAGTCCATTTCAGACAGACTGCAAACAGGAAATTGAGAATACAGCACCCTCGCTCTTCACCGTGTATAGTACATTGTCCCTTGGTATCTGTAGACGTGTAAATCAGAGATGTTTTTCGTATTGTTCAGACATCGAGAAAAGCAGCAGTGCTCTTAGTCTTGCTGCTAGACGTTCAGGCTTTCTTTCGATACTATATAAGCGAACGAAGTTCGCAGTGAGGGCTTGCCCCAACAGTCTAGCAAATGTCATTTTCAGACCGGACATTCCATTGAGATTACATTAAGCGGTGGGTTGGGCCATGTATGCATATATATACTTTAATATATTCAATCTCTGCATGCAGGTGTTGACAAACACACTTATGTCATTACTATGTCTTATCGGCTTATGGTAATTGTGAGTTTGATGAGTGTGTAGACGTTGTCATTCACACATTTCAGTTAACGCATTGGTGGTTATTTTTACAAGCCCCTCCTTAAGATGAATATGCATGAAAAATTAGCTATCGTCCTCTGTTTGTGCTTGTCGCTAATGCGGTTCTCTGATTGGCAGTTATTTATATCCAGATGGACATTTTCTAGACCTTGGATGTTCCATCCTCGATAGCGATGTTCGGTCATGTGTCGTATTGTATCGGAAGAACATCTGAGGTCTAGCAGATGGACTACAGTGCTTGCTATGATTAACCGGGTAACCTATACCGTGTATACCCCAAGGTACACACAGACAGGAAATAGAGTGCCACATTTGTTGAGTTTCTACTCCCTATCCCCACTCCAACTCTATCTCTCACATTCCACCACAAACAAAAGTTCATAAGTTGACTGTAGTTATCGCTGTTTTACAATGGGATGTGATAAGTGATCTATTTCATTACTCCACATGGACAGCATTTGACACGCTTATGGGGAAAACGAGTCTGCTCAAATCATTCATCCATCTGTCATTATTAATTTCCAACGTATTCATTGCTCATAGAAGATCTGTTTAAATAAAATTAAATCATTCAACATATGGATGTGGTCTTAGCAAATATCATTTTGAGATACAAAACATTATCAAGGCGTTGACAAGGTGAGGTATGCATTCAAATTTGATACACTATCATGGTGCTTGTATGTCAACATTCACATTACTGAATTTGTTGAAACTTAGCTTGATCCATGTTTTTATCTTGTTTGCTAGGATGGAATGAACTGTTAATTGCTGCATTTTCACATCGTTCTATCGCCGTCAAAGATGGCATCCTGCTGGCTACAGGCCTCCATGTTCACAGGAATAGTGCCCATAGTGCCGGTGTCGGTACTATCTTTGATCGTGTACTGACTGAGTTGGTAGCTAAGATGAGAGAAATGAAGATGGATAAAACAGAACTCGGCTGTCTTAGGGCCATTGTTCTCTTCAACCCAGGTTAGTGTACAACCGATAGACCTGCTGTTGGCTCCAATTTATTGTAAATGTGGAAAGTTTCACTAAAGACTTACTTTCACTTTTTCACAAAAAATGCAAAAAAATAAGTAGCGACTAAAATGCCTTCTTGTACATGAACACAATGTACCAGTCTGATAATTAGTAAAAATAAGTCTGCAAGAACTAGCTGAAAACTGTAAAGTTGCAAGATTTAGAAAATATCTCTGTTTACAGTATATTGTGTGTCTCCCAATACATCGGTATGTAATTTGTATGCATGTTCTGATTTGTATGTATGCCACAATCCTTTTAACCTTGCACCCATCACCAGAATAAGTGTTGTTTAAAGTTTATTAGTGAATGAATGATATTTCCAAGGTATACCCATCATAACAATTTTGGAATAGCTCCCTCTGTGGCCAAAGTATGCAATCTTTTGTCTTTAATATTGGGTTTGACATTTACCTTCATGTACAAGTATCTAATCAAGATTTGAGTGTGTATAAACATGTAGAAGTGACTAGATACAAACGATGTCATGTGTAGTAATGTAAATGATTTATTCTCCAACAGATGCCAAGAATTTGGGTGCTGTCCAGAAAGTAGAAGAATTACGTGAGAAAGTATATGCCTCATTGGAAGAATACTGCAGGAAAACATACCCGGATGAACCAGGTCGATTTGCCAAACTATTGCTTCGTCTGCCAGCACTACGCTCTATCGGTCTCAAATGTCTGGAACATTTATTCTTCTTCAAGTTAATTGGTGACACACCGATTGATACATTTCTCATGGAGATGTTGGAAGCACCAAGCAACAATTGATAAACTCTCCACAAACTCCATACTCCATTACAGTTCGTTTTTTCCAATGTTGAGATTCTCCACGTCTGTCAATGATATTGTTTTATCGACGGCTCTGAGCCATAGTGAAACACTGTGCCATACTGAAACTTCTTTTCTGCGTTCTCACTATCTCATAGTCTACTATACTACCTTTAAATTTGTATGGTTCAGTCCATGCTGTCAGTGAAGGATGTCTTTCGTGTTTGTACCATTAATTCTGTAGGGGTGGCCAGGTGTCTGTCAGTGTAGTGGTTCCTAACTTTTTCTGATTCAAGTATATTTACAGATTGTAACAAATCTCAGATTCATCAACTGGATTTTTTTGAGAATAGAAAAATTTGATTAGAAAAGAGAAACGTAGATAAACTTGTACAAAATTCCTAATTTCGATAGTCGTAGAATATTTTTGTTGTGTAGTTTTTAGATTTCTGGTAAGAACCAGAAAAAAAATGTCTTTTCTGCTGCGTAATACACTTGGTAAAACATAAAGTGCCTGTTTATTAATTAAGAGGTCAGAGGTCAGAGTTCAGAGCATAAGTTGTACAAGTCTCATCTTCAGGGAGTCCTTATTCATAGTTTCCAATTTCTGACAAAAACTCAGCCAAGACAGGCTGGGTACAGATTGATTTTAAAGAGATAAAAAAAACTGCTTTTGTGTGAGTAAACAACTGTCCGTGGGCTGTGTTGCCTATGCTTTTTTTTGTCAAATGGAGTAGTAAAGTATTGAAAAAATGATTACTAAAAAAAAAGAAGAAGAAAAATTCTGACAATTTGTAATTCTGTATTTCGTATAGGGGAGAATGTGCAAGGGTACAAGAAACTTTGCAACATAGTAGTGATATAGATACTTAGTGGCTTTCTATGATAATCATGAAATTTGATCTAAAGATTTTTGAAGCAGCCAATCACAGAGTGGATACTTTGGCTACATTGGAGACGGGTGATACATATAAAAAACACATGCTACATTTAAAAAAAAAAAAAAAAAAAAACATGTGAGATTATTGGACAAAGCCTGACAAATGTGGCTTTCTGTTTATTTCGCTGCTGTGCTGGTTATTATAATAGTGCTTCAAACTCTTTGCTGTGTAAATCACCTTGCTTCAAAATGTATGTATTTGTTGATGTATCACCACTTGTGAAATCTCAGAAACAAAAGGGATAGAACGAGTTTTCATTTTTTTTTTTTTTTTTTTTTGGGGGGGGGGGACATTCCCAGTAACACATTCATTATCTCCAGGTATTCTTTTTTTTTCAAGGTTTGATTACCATTGCAATTCTTATTTAGACATTGCTATGTACTGAAAGGCCATCAGTAGTTGAAAACTTTAACTCTTTTTCAAAGAGGCAGGTGATGACATTATGAAAAGATATAAGTTTGGGAAGGTATCAGTTCTGGCAAGACACGTGTACACTGGACCTGACTCCTCTGAATACAACAATTTCCTGAATAAGAGAAATACAGATTCTATTAATATGGATAGGTCAAGAATTTTTAAGCAACGTTTACAATCAAATTAGTGTGAATATTTTCTTCAGATTTATCAGTTTTTAGACTCAGCCAATGTTCTTGCTCGGACTTTGGTAAATTGATCACACTTTCAAGGAGAGCTTTGATTTCCTTTCAAACTTTCAGAAGAGATTTATTTGTAACAGTCAAAGTTTCATTACGTATTTATCAAATTAAAATAATTACAGATATTCTGTAGAGTATTCATTTATTCAGTTCAGTTTGCCTTTGAAATGTTATACAAACAGAGATTACCATAGCGATGTGATAGTCATATCAACAGGAAGACAAAGAATCGCCCAAGGAGCATTTGAAAAAAAATGATCTATATTCAAAGATTTGACCTTTTTATCAAGGGCGCCCTCTTGAGGTGATTAAATAAAGAGTTGAAAGTGTAACTCTAGGAATGTTCACGCAGATACTCATCGAAGAACTGTTAACTCAGCACTTGAATTCATTATGTAAATTTTCATCGGTTTACCAATTTATTTTGGTGCGATAGAAGTTTTAATATCTAAGGAGAGTCATAAAAAAGGTATGCTCCTGTACAAATGCTTTGAATTTAATAATCATTTCTTCTTGGTTTACAGTATAACATGGAACAAATAAATAAACTCACATGATTTTTGCATCATCCAGCAACTGAAAGAGAATTTGTTTAAAGGTTTTTCTGTAGGAGGGTTTGTCCAGTTTTGCAAGGACTGTGATGTACAAGTAGAAGTGGCAATGAGCCAAGAAAACTTTATATTGAAAGTGAAACATTCTCGTTTGTGTAATCAATTCATAATTTTGCAAAATATAATGATTTAATATCTCAAGTGAATTTTGACATATGCTAGTGTAAAGAAAAATCCTTGAGGGTTGGCTTCACTTTGTATGTGCTTTTTACAGCTCTGAATGCAAAGTTGATTTTTTTTTTTTAAATGAATGTACTGTCAGTACTACCTACTACCTGTATGTGTATACGGCTTCTATGAATTTTTTTGCAGCTTTAGCTTTCTGTAGAGCTTGTCTAGTGATTTTGAGAATTTGCAGCTGAATAGCATTAATCCTTTATGCTATGTACTATATGGTGTGTCTAATAAGAGGTGGTATTGTGTTTATTGAATGACTGTTATTCCAACAAGTTCGTGAAAGTAGTTGAAATATCGTGAGTTATGATTTGAACTGTCACAAATGAACTTTAATGAACACACAAGGATTTTCGTTAAAAAGTAAGCCATCTAATCTATAATCAATTAAATATATACATAGAGACTTGATTTGTTACTTCTCCTGTTTACTCTCAGATTTGTAATTTATTTTACAGTTAACCTAAAGAGCAGATTTCAGAAAATTTTCCCTGCTAATATATGAATAATGCATATATTATTCAAATGTTACAAATAATGCATATATTATTCAAATGTTATGAATAATGGATATATTATTCAATTGTTATGAATAATACATATATTATTCAAATGTTACAAATAATGCATATATTATTCAAATGTTATGAATAATGCATATATTATTCAAATGTCATGACATTCATATATGATTCAAATTTTGTGAATAATGCATACATTATTCACATTTGATGAATAATGAAGGCATAATCAGCCAAATATGAAAATTATGCCCGCTGATGAAATATTCGATTTCTGGAACTAATATGAAATGCAAATTATATGAATATTGCATATGAAATATTCAGATAATATGAAATTTTATGAATCCTGTGTCCAAAATAACTTGCAATATTTGAATGTAATGAATATGCATGGATTAAAATTCCATGGTTGTACTGGATGATAGATAAGTGCCCTCTCCCCTCCCCTCCCCGGAGAAAAGGGAAACAAATCGAAAAGAATAGTTGTATACAAATATGTGTAATATTTTACAAAAGTCAGGGCCTTGTTGGAATAACAGTTAACTAGAAAAATAGCTGTCTAGGCAGTCGCAAAAAATGTAATGTTTATGATTAAGAAAGAGTATAATCAATTGAAAGAAACTTATTAAAATTTGGAATCAAATGCTGCATGCAGTTGTAATGATATAGACCAGTAGATTACTGGGTTAGACCTGTAAATGGTAATGTTATTGGAGGTTTGATATGAATCTGAACTTTTATGATGAAATGAATCAGCCATTGGGTGTGTGTGCAGGGCTTGTATTTGGACTGTTACAACAACAGATCTCTACAATGAAGAGTGTCATCTTTGGACAGTCATGGGCAGACCTTTCAGTGAATAGCACCCTCTTGTGACATGTATAGACCAGAGGAATTGTTTGACCATTTGCAAGTATGGGTTTGGTAAGAATTGCTGTTTCCAAGCCGGAAACCACAAACTGTCTATAGAGGGCAGCATTTATATGGAAGGTCTGTTGATTATCAATGTAAAGTTCAGGTCTATATCAAGTCTTCAGTCAGTCAGAAATTTGATTAGAGAATATGTAGCAGTCTTTTGATTGAGACAGCAGGTGCATAATTAAATAGTAGCGCAGTATAAGTTGCGACTATTGCATAGTTTTTTTCTTAAAACTAGAATTTTTACATCCGTTTTCTTTTTATGACATTGAACTTTCTCCACAAGCGTTTTCTTTTTCTCTGTATGAGTTCTCAAGGAACAGACAAAGAAAATCATCTCAAAAACTTTGCGTCTGGTTTCAATGTTTATTTTGAATTTGTGAGATGACAATAAGAAAATTAAAGGCTTTTTCATGATCTGCAAAAAGGACAGATATTTTTGTAGTCTATGTAAATATTAAGAGTTGAATGGACAAAAAAAATGAAAATGTTTAAATTTTGTGAAAAATTTTCATTAGTAATTTCTTTAAATATAGTCAACAAGGATGTATGATTGATAATACAAAAGATAAAAAAAAATGTATTTAAGAAAGGTGAGAAGCTTTCATTACTTTTCTCTTATTTTTCTGTGTCTGTTCCAGTGATCCTGTTGCCATAGTAACAGCAAGGTATATCTATGTTCACAGTATTATTTTAATGTGGAATTTCAAATTTATTCTTGCATAGATATTTTCTGTAATATTTTCTCTCCCCTGGAAATAAATGGAAATAGTGATATTTTTTTCTTCTTTGTTCTTTTGAATGTGTGTTGCTTGTTTGAAAAATGGATGGTGTAAGTGGCTAATACATTTTTGCAAATGTGCAGTATTTTATTTGTGGACCTAAGGGGTTCCATGATGTGAAAACCTTGCTAGTAACTAGGGGTGCTTATTCAACACATCCCAAACTTGCACAAAACATCAACCATTGTTCTGTGTACCTCAAATTATGGGTGCAAACTCTACAAAGATTAAATACTAAGGGTCATATGTCTGTATTTTGGCCAGAAACAAGGAGTTGAAAGTTATGGGAAAATGTGAACATTGGCAGCTTGGAAAATATATTGTCCAGGAGTCTCGACAAAATTTCCAAAATCTGGCTAAATGGAAAGTACACTGTCCAAACTATGGTGCCAAAAGTCATTTGCATTGAAAGAGGGCTCGAACAGCTACATAATGCTTGAGAAATTAAAAAAAATCAAGAGTGGATAGTCTATATGAGACGAAATGGGGTCAAAACCATGGTACATATATGAACATACCTTTATTATGGGAGTACCCCACACAGTTCTGAGTACACATTCTGTGCATACACAAGACACATGCAATGCACCTTGGAACTGGCAATAGGTTTATATGGTTAGTTGGTATATCATTACGATTTACAACTCCACTCACAGTATAGTCAAAGTCGTTACTCTAGAAGTCCTGAGATGCATGAGATCCAATTTAGAATTCATCCACAGTCACCCACACAGTCATTAACATCATGTCTTTGTTAATCAATCACAAAATTCTAACTAATAACACAGTCCCTCATAAAGTTAGTGTTTATTGGGGCAGTTATGTAATATTCCAAATATGGTATATCTGTCAGCTCAGGATGCTATGTATACACTGTTTATATCACTTTAACAGTTGGGGTTCGCTGATTGGATGAACAACTTTTTGTGCTGATTAAGGGACTTTGACCATGACATGGTTTAGTTAGAAACCACGTTGGCATCCAGACTAGTTGGCATAGGGTATTTGTTCAAGTTCTCTGAAGCGTATCGAGTGAAAGTTCAACAGAAACAGACAGCCACTTTTTTTTTATACATATTTCAATGTACCTTTAGTGTTTGACACAGTATCAACATATTTTAATATGAAACAAATTTAAAACAACCCCCCCCCCTCAAAAAAAAACATCAATGTACAGATTAAGTCCACTTTTAAAATAATTCATTATCCAAAGTCATCAACTTGTCCAAAGTAAGTTTTCCAACCAACATTTCAAATCAAAAGACCAAAATAATTTCAATATTTCATATGTTTAGAGATACTCTTATGATGTACATTTAGAGAGCATCTATTCTAAATATTAAACTTCTTGTTGAATTTATTCAGAAAATGCTTAGATTTAAAATATTTCAGTGCATTTTCTTCAATTTCAACAATGTACTTTTTGAAAGTATATTATACTTATAATCTAATAAAAAGTAATGTAAGAAATGTTTATTATTTCAATATCACCTAGTTTTGTAAGATCTTGGATCTGTACTTTGGGAGGTTACCAAATAAGCCTGAATGGCCATGATTGCGCCTCTGTCCAGGTGCAGCTAGCGCCCTCTGTGGCAACCTTCGAAGCAGGATAGCAAGAGGGTCTAGCAGCTAAGCTAAATGTAACACTGATATTTTTTTTCAAATTTTAAGTGCATTTCCTCATTTATTGGTAGATTAAACTTTTTTGAAAATATGATTACTATGATTTAAATTTTTTTTAAATGGAATGTGTGAAATATTTTTAAAAGTTCATTCCCAACTCTAGCATTACATATTTTGGTGTGTTTTCTTAAAGATAAACTTTCCTTAGGATTTTTAAAAACCTCTGCATTATCAATATACCACGACATCGTATATATTCATTCATTCAAAATTGATATTTATAAAACTTGACTGTATTCTGTAAAGCGATACCATGTTTTTCTTCATCAGTGTCACCCAGACACTCGTCCGATTCTTGTACAAATTAGGGAAAAAATGATCATTTTGAATAGATCATGAAGTTTTAGTTATTCATTCATTCATTCATTCATTCATTCAAGGGTACTTTGATGCCATAAATTTTGAGTGCATTACGTTGAAATATTCCACGTTTTTGTTCGACTGTACAACCATCTAGGCACTCATCCAATGTCTTGTATACTTGAGAGTAGGTTGCGTCGGCCATCTTGTACACAGGGTAGTCACTACCAAACATACATCTCTCTGCACCAAAATGTTGCAGACAAAACTGCAAGAGAAATAAGGGAATAAATTTTATCAAGCTTTCAGACAGATGAAGAGATTGTTCTGGGCTTTATGGTGTTTTGGGTTTTGTTATTTCTGGTTGTGATAGTTAAAGTCTTATAGCAAGTATTAAGGCTTTGTGATTTCTGACTGTCTGTTAGAAAAACGTGTCTTTGATGTAAGTTACTACATGGAACATCTCACTACAACAAAATGTTGCACACAAAACTGCAAAAAATCATGGGAGTAACATCCATCAAGATTTCAGAATAGCTTGTTATTACCTTTCAGTGTTTAAGATTTAGTAAGGTTGTGCGTAATTTACTAAAAACAACTTTAATTTGATAAAACACTACTGAACATACACAATCATGTACATCTTCTTGCCATAATTCAGTACACAAAGTGCATTCCATTCTGCTATGGATAAAGGACCAGGGCTAGATGACACTTTCCCAAATCTACATCCCCATTTTGGACTAATGCTGGAAAATATATATCTCTAAACCACAAAGTGCAAAGTAAACCCATATACTAGTGTACAGTGATTATGAAAAATAGAATCTAGAGAAAATATATGAACTGTTAAACTTTGTAGTAATATACATATTGTTTCGTACCTGTACAAAAGGCTTTAAGTCATTTGGTTTCCACTTATTCAAATCTGCTTCTGTAACCATACCAGATCTATGTGTAGCAAGAATACAATATTTCATGTAATTTGTAATTAAAATAATAGAGTTGCTTCAAACATTCAATCTTGTCTCTACAGGAGTGAAAGGGATTGATTTTATCAACTTTTTAACAAATTTATCCACATTGTAATTAAAAATTAACAAAAAAACTATATTAATTACTTATACAGACAATCAATCATGAGCCTTGAAAGCTGTACTAGTTGTAACTGGGGTATGATTTTTTTTTCAATCAGACAACCAACGATATTTTACTGAAAATTGTTCCAATGCTGTTAAGACTTTGTATAAGCTAATCAAGAGTCGATAGTATCTACAAATATTACAGCAACAGGTTGAAATCATGATCACACTGGAGTGCTGGTTTGTGGGTCCGAATCCAAAAATCAGCATTACTGGGACAAGCCATTAGCCAAGCAAGTGGACTTGTTATCAAAGAGTACCAATATTTACACATGTGATGATGGGCTCTTACATAACACAAGTAAACAGCTGTAAAACCTCTATTTGGCCGTCTGCATGGACTGCAATTGAGGCAAACCTTATCTCCGTCTTATATCAGTTGTTATCAATTTATTAGGCTATTATAAGTAACGCTACAAACAGCTTTAGAGATGCAAACAACTTTTATGACACCCGTTTTTGCCAGGCAAGCCCGCGGGTTTGTTGCACTTGGACCGCTAATGGTTTGTGACTGTCATGGTTTGATTGGATTTATTTGGATGATATTGTATAAAGCTGGACAAATACATTTGGCCACAGATGATACTGTTTATGGTGTATGATATTATGAGTAAGTCATGTCAGTTTGGAAAAAATGTACCAGTTACAGCTACTGCAGCTTTAAATCATTTGCATATTTTATGAATAAATTAACTGCTAGATAGAAAGGTACTTGTGATTTACAACATGTTCATTTGATTAAAATAAATACTTACAGTTTACAGTATACATTAGGATATTTAGCAGCCTCTGTTATGTCACGTTTCCATTCATAGATGCTATGCTTATCATCATCATCATCATCAACGTTACCTTCTTTAATATTTGGTTTACCAATATGATCCACGATTAATTTTAATCTTGGAAACTTACTGGCAATTTGTGATACATAAGGACTTGTAAACGGTGGTCTGAAAATAAACAGATTGCAATTTGGGTACTATTGGCAAATAAGACACACAACCAATTTCAATAGGGAACTTGCAAACCTGCCATGTTGAATGTTGCATCATGGGAAATGATAATAAATACTAATAAATTGGTATTGTAAACAATACCGTTACATTGTTTGCAAACACGAATGGTCAAATCATAGTTCACCCTGAGTACTGTGGGAGGTTTTTTTATCAGTAGCTCCAGATTAGGTATTACGATAACCACAGATAATCCCATACTCCTTTGTCGTCTGAGCATGCTTAGTCTGGATTACAAGTTCCCTATTATGAAAACTTGCTGGCAATTCGTGATACATATTAAAGGACTTAAATTGAGAATGAGGGTCTGAAAATGCACAGATTGCTGTTTAATACTTGTAGGATGAATATGAATTTTCAAGTTCAGAAAAATAAATCAAACAATAGAAAAGCATAAATTTGCAGGTTTTGGTGCGTTATTGTGGTTTGGTTGGATCATTATACATATGTGCTTTTTGGTACAGTTATCATGAGAAGTAACAGGTGAACCCTTTCCATAATACCTACTGCATAACTTGTTCTGTATCGACATTTAAAGGAGAACTGAGGTGAGGCAGTTTTTACTTTAATATTCTTAGGGGACCAAGAAAAGTCATTTTC
This sequence comes from Glandiceps talaboti, assembly GCF_964340395.1. NCBI lineage: Eukaryota > Metazoa > Hemichordata > Enteropneusta > Spengelidae > Glandiceps > Glandiceps talaboti. The sequence continues at coordinate 8,134,778 of NC_135558.1, read as the reverse complement.
ACTAATCTCAGTGACATCTTGCGACCTTTCTTAAAATAATGGTATCAAAACTTGCAACTCGGGCCAAGACGAGAGGCCTGCTGTACACTGAGTGAGGCATCATGGGAAAAAACTACATTAGACTACACACCTCTTGAACTTTAAACAAAACAAAGGCTATCATTGTTTAAATACATCACAGAAAACTACCAGTACTACCTGACAAGAAGGTCAAAGGTCAATCCATTATCTTGAATGATGGATAGACTTTTATGGACATCATCTCGGGCCAGCCAATCAGATGCTTCTAATTCAGTGATGTGTCGGAATCCAACCAATAATGGATTTTCTTTAAGTTCACTTATAACAGCTTGTAACTATAAAAACGTTAAAACATACCAGAATTCACATATGTAAGTAAAATTGGCCTGAAGTGTTGAATTCATATCACTGTCATATAAATATTACAGTGTCAAGTGTGTAAATCACTGGGCCTTCTGCAACTGTTAATATTCACAGTTCAATGATGTACATTATATGTCATGCTATGTAGATAATTTTGCGTTCTAAGTTCAGAACTACTGCAAAACATGATTCCTGAGAAAGAAAAACAATGTTTTTGATAAATACAACTGCATGTTTCCTTTTCTACAAACCAACATGTTGTGTTTTATTGCAAAGTAAATATGTCTGATACTATACCTTATCAGGTTGTGTTAAATCCACCCAGCCAACTACACCAATGATTGATTTAAACTTCTTTGCGAGTTCGAAAATCCAATCTGAATTATAAAAAGTTGAAAGGATGGAGTAAAGAATTGTGATTATGCAACAACGATACACCATTGCTATTCATAAAACATGCAGACGGGTTATTCCCTGATCCCTGATCAGGATAATTATCCGGATTTAGATATTTTTGTATCCCACAGTAATAGGATAAATGACCTTTGAACACCTGCGGCATGTAACAACGATATAGTGCAGGTGGAAATTTACAGGTATATATATACATACAAAAAGGCCAGGGGTCTGACATAGGTTTTTCATGGCAATTTTTCAGTACATGCATTTGTTCAGTGTTTTATCTGAAATAATTTTATCCATTTATCCCCAATCGAGATAATTTATAAACCAATAGTACCTGTCACAAAATTTGTTTATTCTCTCCCCCCCCCCCCCCCCCTCTGATTGGGATACAGAAAGCCCGACAGAAAGTGCATTGTATGTTTTCATCTTGATTTGGATAAGGGTGACCCCTATTGTTTGTTTGTTTCTCATTACTTTTTCATAGCAAGTATGGGTCGGTTGGTAGATTTTTTTAAAAATCGGAAAAAATATAATTTTCTTCATGTTTCTCTGCTTTTCTTTTTCCACCTCTTTATCTTCTTTGTTTGATTCCTGGTAACAAGTCCTTTCCAATTGCTTCTCCTCTAAAACCCTCCCCTACTTAAATAACTTCCATCATGAGAGAAATGCTCTGTTTGTGAACAAGTGTCATTGCCGTCACCATGGTTGTAGATGACATCAACAGTCCAGACACTCGCTTATTTCTTGCCAGAGAGGGCACTGTTCCACAGATATATTAGAGGCGGGTGAAAAAAAAATTATTTTGTTGTCAGAGCTGAAACTTTGGGTCAGGCGGGTAATGAGAAACAGAAAAAAAAATAGTGTCACCCTAAGTATCCCAATCGGGATAATTTGGAGACAATTCTGACTGTAAAATGAGTTTTGGAAAAACAGATTTAATTTTGAGAAAAAAAAATGTTTGAACTGGCTGGTTTCCAATTTAATATAGTAACCATATGGTTGAGGATTGGGTATTTTTGTTTTCAATTAATAAAACAATTTTATCATGGCGTCCTACTTGTAAAATAAATGTGAAACAACATAATGGCAAGTCCTTTTTTGTAAATCAATAAATGCAGAAGATTAATAAATATGTAAAATGTTTGTTATTGTATGTACAAGAACAAACTTTTACACATTTTTTAGCTTGTTGCAATGTATTGAGTTTCAAACACAGACTTTATTTAGCAATGTTGTTTTACATTGACATTTCAAGTTGGAAGCCATGATAAAATTGTTTTATAAATCAAAAATCCCAAATAAATATCCAATCCTCATCCATATGGCCACTTTAAGATTTAATTGACAGGCAGCACTATTGTCCTGAAACATTTTTTAATAAAATCATTTAAAATACACAAATCATTTATTTCATTTAGATTGTATAAGGGGCAACAAAAGATATCATAATAATATATCAGTACTTACAATTTTCATTCAATGTATTGTTGACAACTTGGACGAAGATGACATTTTTCACTGGGTCTTCTATTGTTTCTTCCTCAAAATCATTTGGAAGGAAATTCTGAAACAAGGGCGGTTGTTCAGATGAGGGCCATACATAGTTGAACTTTTGCAGATCCCAAAAATCTATGAAGTAAAATGAAAGAAAAAGTCTACCAGCCAGACTTAGCTCTCTCTTCAATCAGTACACTTGTATGGATGTACTGCTATCAGCTTGGTGACAAACTACCACCTCCCTATCCTACCGTCAAAATGTAGATTTGAAGCCCTATACTAGTATACTACGTACACAGTGTACTTGACATTTCTTGGCTATTTTGAGGATTTCCTGCAAGGGTTTATGGGAATACCTACATTGGTGACAACAGGCATGTCTGCCCTAATCACTTTCTCTTGACAAATATAAAGACTGCCGAGACAAGCGATTGCGGTAAAATTGACGTCACGCCATAACAACACTGTTTAACAGTTTATGCTGATATTTAAGGTCAACTGTGATAAAAATAAATGACCCGGTCCTGATGACATGAATCTTGACTGCATGCACATTGTCCCTACGACAGCCCACGACTTCTCGAGATCTCTGTATTATTTTTTTCGGGAGCTGGCAGACTCTTGTCCTCAATAATTGATTCACATCTAGTCACAGATATATTCGACAAAGATAAACAGTACTAAGATAAAGGAAAAACTCATGAATACAACACAGCTACCTATCCTGACATATGCTGGCGAAATATGGGGTGTTCTCCAAAATCAAACAACTTGGGACAAAACAGAGACAGAAAAATTCCATCTACGTTTTTGTCGCCAAATATTAAATGTCAGCAACAGAGTGAGCAAAATAGGATGCAGAATGGAACTTGGGAGAGAACCACTGATTAGTAGAATTTACTACTCAGCAATAAACTATTACAAATACCTCAAGACATTAGACAATAACAACTTAGCCTATTATGCAATGAATGACATGGAGAACAATGATTACACAGGTTCATGGCTAACTACCTTTGAACACAATATACAATTATATAACAGCAAGAATATCAACAATTTAACAAAACAAGAACTATACAACTCAATTAGACAATATTATATCAATCAATGGAATGAAAATAACAAAAGGGAAAACTCTAAGTTACGTACATACAACAACTTCAAAAATTCCCTGGAACAAGAAGAATACATTAAAGTAATGAACAATAAACAACACATCAAAACAATAGCCAAATTTAGATTAAGTTGCCATCAACTTGCTATTGAGAAGGGTAGATATACAAAACCAAAAACACCAGTAGAAGACAGACTATGTACACATTGTAAAGAAATAGAAGATGAAAGACATCATCTAATTCATTGTAAATTATATACAAAACAAAGAGAAAAAATGTTTAGTATTATCACTACCCTCAACTCAAACTTTATAAACTTAGATAGAGGAGAGCAATTTAGATATATACTACAATCAAAACATAAGGATATTATAACCGCTCTCTACATATACCTGGATGATACATGTAGTCAATAGACACACACTAGAACTACTGTATACTTTAATATTTATATTTCATAGATCATTATTAACTTTATTTTGTTTAAATACCAAATTAGAAATGTAAAATTTTCTAAACGGCTAAAATAAAGTGTTATCTTATCTTATCTTATCTTATCTTATCTAGAGTGATAAACACTGATATGTAAATGATTAATAAAACATTGGGTAGCCAAATGGAACCGCCCCCTTGACTTTTATACGTTCGTCGTAATAACAAAGATGTACCTAATACACGCGATAACGCCGATATGCACTTGTATACGTTATACACGACTACACTTTTTCGCCCAAATTTAGCAGTCATGAAAAAAATAAGTCAACTTACGGCAATGGGTGTCGACGACAGCTGTTGACTCCATTGTCGAATGTTCCACTGACAATGTATCAATGACATACAAATCTAAACAAAACGGTAGAAACCCGCAAGGTCACTGTGAAAAACGTTCACAGTTGAGATATCGATGTCCACAGGTCGATTATGCACGTATACAAGACACTTCACGAATCAGGTCCGATCATAAATAAATTCATATTTCCACCACAACAGCCTCAGTGCAATGCAATGGGTCCCCCATAGGTCCTACTGAAGTTGCTTAATCATGTTATCATAAAGATCTTCGCTAGTACAGTGGACCCGTTGAGCGTACGTGCTTGCGCTAAAGTTAGGGCCTTCAGTTTCTCGAGGGAGGGCCAAATCGGGGATGATCTCACATGTCAGGGTCATTTATAGCTGCAATAATTGTAGCGTCTTGTTGCGGTTTTGTGGGTTTTTTCGTCTGTTTTGGTGACTTTTTAAGTTTTTGTGTTTAACTAGGTGCGGGTTAAACACAAAAACTTAAAAAGTCACCAAAACAGACGAAAAAACCCACAAAACCGCAACAAGACGCTACAATTATTGCAGCTAGGGTCATTTACCGTGACTAATTTCATTATTTGTTGAGTTTGGTTTGAGGTCTATATTAACACTGAGACTCAGGTCCCCTGCCACCAGTTTCTTTTGTAACAAAAACTACACAAGGCCTTGGGGTGCGTCGATGTTTTGGAGTTCAAGAGAGGGCAACCTTTTTTATAAAATGGGATGATAGGAAGGGACACATATCAAGTTGGGAGGGGGTGCATGCAGGGTGCGAGAGCCGGGAGAGTCTCTCTCCAACATCAGATCTATGGTCAAACAAACTACTAGTAAGTAATATTGATATCCTAGTAATTGACCGGTGATCACACTCCATACATGCCATACAACTGCTACATATTGTCCCTCCCACTTTTTACACCATTTAAAAGCTACCCCGGAAACACATTGAAACACCGGTGGCGTTTCTGATTAATAATAGAAAAAGAGTAAGTTATAACAAGTAACTTATTCGCTTTAAATACTAGCAATGTACCCCTAGAAATATGTTTTTATTGTCAAAAAATAACAAATTTGATTATTAAAATGTAAAGTAAGAATTTTAGTGTGATCATGTATATACATACTAAATTTTTAAAAGAGTGTTCTTTTGTTTTACGAATAAGGAAGCTATTATTGTAGCGCTGATGGTGGGAAAAATGGCGCACAAAGGGAAACGCTCTATTTCGAAAAATGTCAGCTCGGATGATATGCACAAACTGACTTCTCGACAACAAAATGATAAAAATAAAAAGGCTTTTGGGGAGGTAAGTGTCAAATCAATCTGAATTTGATAGCATGCCTGGCATATTTTCTCAATCGTGATGGAAAAATTCCCTATGTCTGCACGGTCAGTGGCCTACAAATTTACAATGTAACGTTGCGACATGCCGTTGTCCCATTGGCACGATTGTCGATACAGGTTATGTCAGCTTTATATCCACAGGATAATTCTTTTCCTTGTGTAAACTTATACCTCCATGGTTTAAATCGAGGCATATTTGCACAATAAACCCTCACGAACGAAATCAACGCATCACGAAAGTTTGCACAGATTTTTTTTGTGCGGAAGTTTGTCGAACATCAATAAATGTTTAATAATGTACATAGAACATCGATCTAATGTTGTGATTTTAGTAGGTCAAAACTGTAGCAGCTGTTACAAAATGTAGGGAACGGTAATGACATTGTGATTTAACAAACTTCGGCACCAAGTTATGCAAACTTTCGCTTTGCGATTTAAATATTTTGTTCGTCAGATCTGTATACAAAACATGTACAATTTACAAACAACGTACTACACCATGTGTACATGTAGGTATCCAGGCAGATTCAAATTACAACTTTACAAGCACGAATTCTACAAAAAAATCTGCATTTCAGCCTAAAACTAGACATTTAATGTATAAATTCAACGAGAAAAATAGGATGCAACAGTCTCGGAAAAATTTGAAAATCAGTGTAACTACATTGTCAAATATGTGAGGTCAAAAGTTGTATTAAGTAATCACAGAGGGAGGGGGGATCAAACCTCTACATAATGCTTAGAAAATCTACATGAGTGAAAAGGGGTGGTCAATTATATTTGGTACAAAACCGAAGTACATATGCACATACCCATAGTATACTATATAGTATATGACTACTAGTAACCTCCACCCACCCAAGAACATGAAAAATTTGCAATATAAAGAACAAATCATTATCTAAATGCTCCCAAGTTGATTATTACCATTACAACTGTATAGAATGATCCCAAAACAATAATCTTGGAATGTGCTGTATTTTTTTCAGCCCAGAGCTAATATGTCAACATAAAGTTAGTGCACTTGTATGGTTTTATGAAACTCTCATTTACTGACCTATATATGTGAAATGCATCTTAGAACTACACTGTTTAAACTTTTGCTGTTACTTTGTTCAAGAGAACTCAAACCCAATTAAAATCATGAAAACAAATCAGGAGGCATTGGACAAAATTTTAAAAAATAGCAAAAAATAAGTCATTTTAGATTTCCAATATGGCCACCAAATACTATGTTAACTCTATGGGAAAATAACGGTTGTCGATTTCCTTGAAAACAAGAGAGTGGACCCAACTGTCTTTTATTGTTTCAAAAGAATCAAAAGTTAAGCTTCTGTATAGCAAAGTTTGAAAAGATTGTAAGAACTTTTATTTCCAGTTAACTTTGTCCCCAAAGTGTACAACATGAATGCATTATACTATAAATGAGGTCGCCAAGGGTCAATGGTCATTATGGTCCAGAATTTCTTAATCAACCAGTCAAAGGTACACCATACAGGTATACTATGTGGACTAATATTGTTATAATATAGTATTACCTGCAAGGCTAAATAAAAACAATTGTGTGTTTCCAATAACCCGACCGACCCTATTTTAAGCTTCCGACCCTAAACATTTTTTTTAAAAACAAAAAGACAAGAAATTCTGTCTTCTTGACCTTCATGCATGTCTGTTTTCTTTCCCAACAATGTTTAAATATTTCATCAAAGTATCACAGAGGAAGTATTCTGACCAACATTTTGTTTGTTTTCAGATCAAAGCAATATTTTTCAAACTAAAACAAAAGATTGAATAAAATAAAATAAAATACCAACCTGCCTACCCTATTTTCTGAGGCCATGTTGTCAGAAACATCCAATTTTTTTTTTTTGCGTAGACTTTATTTTTAAATTTAAATTCTGAACATTTTGACGCATAATTTTAAGTACTGCAAATCCAATGATGTAGATGTGTATTGTGATGTAGCACAGTCAGAATGAATCCTTTACTCCCTGCTTGAAAGTGTGCAATTTGGCTGCTCGTGATATAAAAGTTAACATTTTCTCTCTCTACATTGTTTTACAGTTTGTGAATGCATGCCTACCTCTGGTGAAGAAGGAAAACAAATCATCGATCCGAGAGTATCTGTGGCAAAGATATAACGATGCCAAAACTAATTATACTCAATCAACTGAATTCAGACATACTATCGGCAACAAATGTAAAGATGTGAAGACGACGAAAAAGTCTGTGTATGTACATATTCATGAGGTTTGCAACCTCTTAAAAGCATACAAAGCTAAAAAAGAGAAGAAAAAAGAGAAAAAAGACATCCATGGCTCGGCCCAAAGTACTGATGGTGCTACATGTAGTTCTAAAGGGGTCAGTAGTAATGATGAAATGTCAGATACTGTGTGTGGAAAACAGACTACAGGGACAGACCAGCTTTCTGAGCATGATACAGTAGTCAGTGCGGATGAGATAAAGTGTGTGATAACAGATAAACCAGGTGGGAAAGACGTAGATGCAGACAATGGAACATGTGATACCTCTGATCATAAGGTAAATAATGTCTGTGAAACAACATCTCAACAGGACGTTAGCGAAGTACAAGAACTCAGTCTGACTGTATCTGAAGATCAAGACGACTTACCAGTAGTGGATATTGGAAATACTGTGAACAGTTTTCATGATGATGATAGTGAAAGTCAAACAGATATTGTCAGTCAGTCCGAAAATCATGACAACAGAGCTAGTGAAGAACAGTCTGTTGATAAATCAACAGATATTGATCAAGAGGTGGCTGTCAGTACACCTGTGACTGAGCATAAACTTTCGGCCAATGAGAATTCAGATGTAAATGAGGTCAAATGTTCAGGGAATGAAATCTCAGATGTAAATGAGGTCAGTGGTTCTTTTAGTGAGTCATCAGATGTAAATGAAGCCAAAGAGTCCACCAATGAGACATCAGATGTAATTGATGTCAAAGATTCAACCAATGAGACATCAGACGTAAACGATGTCAAAGATTCCACCAATGAGACATCAGATGTAATTGATGTCAAAGATTCAACCAATGAGACATCAGATGTAAATGAAGCCAAAGAGTCCACCAATGAGACATCAGATGTAATTGATGTCAAAGATTCACCCAATGAGACATCAGATGTAAATGAAGTCAAAGATTCAACCAATGAGACATCAGATGTAAATGAAGTCAAAGATTCAACCAATGAGACATCAGACGTAAACGATGTCAAAGATTCCATCAATGAGACATCAGATGTAAATGATGTCAAAGATTCAACCAATGATTCATCAGATGTAATAGTGCTCAAAACATCAACCAGTGAAGAATCTGATCTGAATGTGAATAATATAAAAGAAGTACATAAAACAGAGACTATGGATACAATGCATGTATGTGATCAAGAAAACGACAGTTGTGCTAAAAGTAAAGAAAATGCCCAAAACAGTGAGGAAAACAGTGAAGAGAATGCAATAACTGTCACTTCAGCTGATCAAACTTGTGACGAGAGAAAACAAAATAATGAAGTTGAAGAGAGTGATATGCAGCAAGATATATATATGGTTGTTGGCAGTGTCTCAGACACCGAGAGAGATAATGTAAATTTTGAAGTTAAACTTCATGACAATGGGGATTCAGAAACTGAAAGAAAAGTAGAAAATTGTGGAACACAGGTGCATGAGAGTACAGTTGATAAGAGAAAGGTAACACCTGTCACGCCTCTGGAACAAGAACTGTGTTCAGGCACAGCTGATGGGTCAAGAGGGTTCTCAGGTAGTTGCATGAATAACGCACAGAAAAAGAAACAGATGTGTACATCAACAGCCACAGATAGTGATCCAAACATGTGTGCTGAACAAACTTCTGAAACACCTTCAGTGATTAACAATGAACAAGATAAAAGGGAAATTTTGGATGATGTTGGTGTACCCATGGAAATAGACACTGCCTCTCGGAAGAGACCAAGAGAGCAACTTGATGATTGCCAACCATCAACTTCTCAAGAAGGTGTTGAAACAACCAGTGATGGGGGCCCTGAGACAAAGAAACCCAAGAAGGGGTCTGAGAGACAGATACGGAGATTAGAATCATTGCTCAAAGAAGTAAGCAAAGAAATCAGGAAATTGCAAGAGAAGGAATTGACTTTAGATGAACTTGAAGACGCTGATTCAGATCATATTCAGGAACATCGGTTAAAGAAACGTTTCATGAAAATCTGGAATAAATTGTGTGAATTGAAAGAAGCTTCATCAAATACTGGCAGAGCTATTGAGAGAAAAATTCAATTTGAAGGCACACGGTTTCAGGAAATCAACAAGAAAATTGAACGGTTTGTTAACAAGCATGGCTTTCCTGATTATCATGATGTCTTGGGCATCATCAAGAAAGTTAATACAAAACAAAATCTGAAGTTGAAACCACGACATATAAACGAGCTTGCCATTGAATCGTTTAGAACGGTAGGAGACATGTTACAGAAACGTAGAGAGTCAGATTATGTGCTAAATTTCGGATCTCACTTGACAGACAACTTCTTGCGTGAGGAAGATCCTGCTAAGAAAGACAGAAGCTTGCTTGAGAAACTGCGTAGCAATAGAGCGATCGCCAAACGAAACATTGATTCTGTGATAACAAAATACAATGAAAAACAGTATGAGTTAAATTTAATGGGCACATTAGTTGATGATGGTTCAGACACTGAGAAAGCAGGGAAAGAAGAGGAGGAGGAAGAAGAAGATGGGCCAGACGCAGCAGAGGAAAATGATTTCATATCAAATCTACCAGAAATAAATGAAAATGAAGGTGAGTGAAAGTCCAGGGTCTCTGAGATATAGAGGTGAAAGGTCACAGAGATGTGATGATGGACACATAAGTAATTCAGCTACAGATGATGATTGACACATAGGTAAGCCAAGCAGAGACAGAGTTTCATGTAGGAAAACTTATGAAGACAAGAAAGAAATGACAGTCTCAACTGACACTGATGTGAGCAGGCTACTTACAACTCTTTTTAGAGTACAACTTTTGATAAAATGAGTTGGTTTCCTAAGTACAACTCTTGAATTTTAGCTGGATGGAAAACTGTACTTTATTATACAATGTAGTTAAGCAAAAAAAAAAAAACCAATTATTTCTGGTCAGGGCATTTTGTCTAAAGTGGTGGGACGAAGCAGATTTTTTTATTTATTTATTTTTTCTTTGTAATTGTCAAACCTGTCACCCAGTCTACTATTTATGGCAGTTACTGTACTTTTTATTTAGTACTTTAGAGCAAGTGTGTATGTTGGGCAGATGTATGGTAATTTGCTTGTTCATGAATGGCTCTGCAGTTGTCTTCACTGAAGCAGCAATTAGTGTAGGGAAGGTTATTTTTGTGTTTTCCCCTAGATCTGCAGACTACATGTACATGTACATGGGATAGACAAACACACACACACACACACAAAAAAAAAAAAAATTGACAAGGGGTATTTAGGTGATGTGCCCGCTGACCAGAAACAATTTTTTGTTTTTGCCTTAGTTTTGATTTTTAGTTGAATTATATTACGTATGAGTAACCACTAAATATATGGTAGATTATAAAAAGATATTTTTTTGAGCCACCTAGTGAATTATTCCTGGCATTACTTAGCACCAGACTTTAACTATTATCCCAGTTAAAGTTGTGGTCGATGTTTTTGAGTTAGATAGTAATACGTTATACAAACTGATTTGTTTCACTTCCTATCAGAAACTTGAGGAAAGAACTTTAATGGTGCCTTTTCTGTGTATGTGTGTTTGGTACATGAATCTATGAAAGTTAAGGCGTAATGTAAAATTTTTTGAAAAGGGGAACACCACTCAAGGAAATGAAAATTTGTAAACTTGCAAGCGTAGAGCCATTTCGTGGTTTTGCATCACATGAAATCCAAATTGAAACTTGCTTCACATTCATTCTCCAACATGTAGCTGTGGTCCAGCAGTGCCTCATGGGAATTTAAAAACATGTATATATGCATTAGATGAACAATACATATTTATGAATTGTTTGAAGGTATTGTGCATTTAGGAATCATGGATGTTTATTTTTTATCTAATATATGCATGGTGGCTGATTCCATGAGGCAATACAGCATAGAAAGTTGCCAGTAATTACTGCCATTTGCAGGTGATAAATGGTTCAATGCAGGTGAATTTTTGTAAATACCTGCATTCAGCAGGTGACATTTTAAATCTACTGGCATTTAACAGGTAAAAATTCATCTTTAGCTGCATGTGACAGACAAATTTTTTGAAGCCCACTTGCATATTGACTATTTTCATGATAATGGAGATTTGCATTACATGTAATACGAACATTGTCATTCAACAAAATTGATGATTATTTTTATTTAACACGTAAACATGGCATTTTTGACAATGAATGTTGAAAAGAATTAAAGTTTGATATATATTATTTTATTTTGCTCCTAAGTCTTATGTTTTAGGAACATTTTGCTCCCAAAATTAAAAAGATTCAAGAGCAAATTGATCCTGAAAAATCGTGCCACGGCTGCTTGAATACTGAATCACTGCCAAGACTGTCGCAGAACAGTAAATGTAAAACAAGTTTCAATACAGTGCTTATTGGCAAAATTTATGTGATGTAAATCATGAGACGATTGTCCAGAACCCATAGTTTACAAAAATGTGACCATTTCCTGGAGTGATGTTTCCCTTTTTACCTTCCGTAAGGGAAGGTTATAATTTAGGGATGAAAAGTCTGTTTCTGTCTGTCTGTATGTATGTATGTATGTGTGTGGCTGTCTGTCTGTCTGTCATCGTTTTCTCTCAAAACGGCTGGCTCATTTCAAATGAAATTTAGTGTACATGTTCTTTAGGGTAATTGAATATTAATGGTAATTTGCATAAATAATGGTTTATGGTAATTAGGCAATATCTTAAGATGGTATACTTAAACATGATACATACTTCAAATATATAACTAATTGCATATGTTCTGTTGCATTCCAACAATTAATGAACAAAAATCTAAGGACTCCATTACGGAAGGCATTCAGTTTAAATCTGGTTAAGTTGTATTTTGTGACCACAGTTAAGGTAGTAAATACAATGTAGTACTGATGTGTGTAGTAAGAACCCTGAGCAATATTTTCTTTTTAGAATTTACAGCGGTATTTCTCTTAATAATTTTCAGTAGTTCAGCATTTACTTCAGCATTTCGTTTACATTGTAGTATTTACAGCAGTATGTTTTTAGAATTTTACTGTGTTGAAGTACGATTACATATACATGTAAGATTAAGATGTATTTATAGTGCTATTGTGCCACCAAATATTGTGGTCTGCTTGGGGCACTGTAACTAATGTTGTTATTATTTCTTTAGGGGCGAGATCAATAGTTCAATGTAGGATAAAAAACTAAATTCTTACATTTGGGCCTCAGACCCCCCCCCCCCCCCCCCTAACTAAAGTGGCCAAAATATGAAAATTGCTTCCAACCACACAATCAATTTCAAATCAGTATGTAGTAGTGTGTTGTGCTATGAATATAAAGCCAGTATGTAGTAGTATGAATATAAAGCAAGTATGTAGTAGTATGTAGTGCTATGAATTCAAAGTCAGTATGTAGTAGTATGTACGTGTACAACATGTGCAATGAATATAAAGCCAGTATGTATATGTAGTGAGTAAAAAATACTTCTTTGCTGACACTTTACTTTATTTTAGTGCCATGCATTTACTATAGCAAAAATTCTTCCTTTTTTCAATTTGACATTTTTTAAAGAAATATTTGCATTTAGGGGTGCAAAACATCCATTAAAGGTAAAATCAGTTTTGTAGGATGAAATCTAAAATGGCTCAAAAGAAAGAAAAAATCCACCCCAAAGTAAAAGAATTTGTTTTTTTATCTCAAAAAAAAAAACCTACCTCCAAAGTAAATGAATTTAGTTTTTTATCGTACATTGAACTATTGATCTCACCTCAAATCTCTGTAGTATTGCACTGATGTTCATACTAGACACATGATATACAGTGTATGTACATAGTCTGGTAGTTTCAAAGCACGACAGACGGTGACACAAAATCAACCTTTATATTATATTAATATATCAGTTTGAATAGCTCCTATAAATTCATTTTCATCTACATGTGAAAGACAGTCACAAATATGTGAAATTGCAGTTGAACTTAGACAATTAAGAATGGGCATTTTACTTCAACATACAATGGAAGGAATGGCATGATGGTAGAACTAGTCAATGTTTATAGTGGCCATATACATGTAGACAAGGATTGGGGTATTTATTTTACATTTGGCTTCCTACTTGAAAAATCAATTGGAAACAACAAACATGTAGTCTGTTTTGTTAACCCAATACATTACAAAAAGCTTAAAAAAATGTGTAATAGTTTGTTATTGTACATACTACTATAACAGAGTGTACACATTTATTAATCTTTCACCATTTATTGAGTTGGTCTACACATTGCTTTTTCAAGCAGGAAGCCATGATAAAATTGTTTTACAAATTAAAAATCCTGAATAAATTCCCAATCTTCCTCCATATGGCCACTTTAAATTAGTCGTTTTTTGATAAACAAACTTTGATAGGAGGAGTGTCTAAAAGTAGTTCACCTGTAGCATTCTTGTATCTTGAAACAGTGTTTTAGTGTGCCTTAGTTTTAATAGTTGATATGGGGTTTCATGAACAATGAAAATTGTGTTGAGTATGTGGGAGGGTTTACGTCATGTGGGGTTTCACATAGTGAAACTAGTGTTGAAAATGCATTGGATTGTAGGCCATGTTGGGTTTCATACACAGTGAAACTAATGTCGAGTGTACATTAGGGTTTAGGCCATGTTGGGTTTCATACACAGTGAAACTAATGTCGAGTGTACATTAGGGTTTAGGCCATGTTGGGTTTCATACACAGTGAAACTAATGTCGAGTGTATATTAGGGTTTAGGCCATGTTGGGTTTCATACACAGTGAAACTAATGTCGAGTGTATATTAGGGTTTAGGCCATGTTGGGTTTCATACACAGTGAAACTAATGTCGAGTGTACATTAGGGTTTAAGCCATGTTGGGTTTCATACACAGTGAAACTAATGTCGAGTGTACATTAGGGTTTAAGCCATGTTGGGTTTCATACACAGTGAAACTAATGTCGAGTGTACATTAGGGTTTAAGCCATGTGGGGTTTCATAACACTGAAAGTACATTTGTAGTGTCAAGTGTACATTAGGGTTTAGGTCACGTGGGGTTTCATTCATACACAGTGAAACTAGTGTTGAGTTCGCATGGGGGTTTAGGCCATGTGCGGTTTCGTACACAGTGAAACTAGTGTCAAGTGTACATGTACATTAGGGTTTAGGCCATGTGGGGTTTCATACACAGTGAAACTAATGTCGAGTGTACATTAGAGTTTAGGCCATGTGCGGTTTCGTACACAGTGAAACTAATGTCAAGTGTACATGTACATTAGGGTTTAGGCCATGTGGGGTTTCATACACAGTGAAACTAGTGTCAAGTGTACATGTACATTAGGGTTTAGGTAGTGGGGTTTCATACACAGTGAAACTAGTGTTGCGTTCACATGGGGGTTTACGTCATGTAGGGTTTCATACACAGTGAAACTAGTGTCGAGTGTACAATAGGGTTTAGGTCATGTGGGCTTTCATACACAGTGAAACTAGTGTTGAGTTCACATGGGGGTTTACATCATGTGGGGTTTCATACACTGAAACTAGTGTCGAGTGTTCATTAGGGTTTAGGTCATTTGGGGTTTTTATACACTGAAACTAGTGTTGCGTTCACATGGGGGTTTACATCATGTGGGGTTTCATACACATTGAATCTGGTGTTGAGTGTACATTAGGGTTTAGGCCATGTGGGGTTTCATACACAGTGAAACTAGTGTTGAGTGTACATTAGGGTTTACGTCATGTGGGGTTTCATACACATTGAAACTAGTGTTGCGTTCACATGGGGGTTTACATCATGTGGGGTTTCATACACATTGAAACTGGTGTTGAGTGTACATTAGGGTTTATGTCATGTGGGGTTTCATACACAGTGAACCTATTGTTGAGTATGGATTGGGGCTTAGATCATTTGGGGTTTCATACACAGTGAAACTAGTGTCGAGTATTCAAACCATGTGAAGTTCTTCCATTATGGAATGCAATCATGTGGCATATATGTACATAGTACCAGTGTGCCCTCTAGTGATAGCCAAATTTTATTGTCAGTAAAAATGATAAAACCTGGCATTTCTTTGGAGTCACCGCATAGTAAGAGATAGGGGAACATCAAATTTTGGTGCTTCACTAGAAAATGTGTGCATCAGTGGCACGTCAAATTGGCTTAGAGGGCACACTGGTCACCACATCAAATGTTGGTGCTTCTCTGGAAATTGTGTGCATCAGTGGCATGCCAAACTGACTGCATAGTTCCTACAGAAAAGTTACCTTGGGGAAATTTCAAGATTATTGACCTGCCCTTTAGAAGAATTCTTATGTCATGTGAGTCTCTAGAGGGCGCTACTGTATCAAATGTATGTGTTAAAGTGGTACAGTGTGTAACTGTATGGTTCTCTGTTGTTACTTGAATGTATTTCATATTGAAATGACCTAACTGTTATTGCAACCATGTTTGTTGAGTGGTGTATATCAATTCTGGATACCTGAAATAGAATTGTACTGCCAAGGTGCGTTGTGAAAATAATGAACATTCGGTTTCTTGGTCGACACCATAACTTCTGCTCCACACGCTTAAACATTCCTGATTACAGGTGCTCGGGAATATTAAAAGTTGACATTCTTGTTCTATTTTGACCGTCTAGCATAAGGTTATTGCAGGTACCGAGAATTGATAGAGCTCATACTAGGTATTCAAATATAGTACAAAAATGACATAATTGTGGTACCAAAAATATATAAAACACCAGTCTTTGTTATCTTACCCTTTTGTGCATACGCAACCATTCCCAGCATGCAATGTCGATCCTGATTTGGCATGTATTGTGTGTATAATTAGTGTATTTTGTACACTGAATTTAACCGAAAATAAAGCCAGTTACAGACTATGTCACTTTAAACATAAAAGTTAGATTTACATACTTGTACTTAGTACAAACAAATGGTAATAGTTTGTTTTTGAAAACATGTTCTCTGTTTACTGTCAAAAGACAACAATTTTTTACATACACTATTGTAGCATAGCTTAGTACACAGACAACTGCATGTAGCCTTTTTTTTCAAAGAATTCAATAAATCTTTATTTTTTACAACACCTCCTCTCAGCTGTGTTTTTTTTGGTTTGTACACTAGGTGGCTGCGAAAGCAATGCGGATGAAATCGAGACGGCTGAACGCCCAGATGGGGATAGTGATGATAGTGAACAAAGCATCCAGGAGATACACTGGAATGCATCACCAAACAATGAGACAGTTGAAGACAATCAGGGAGACACATATAGCAGCAGTGCCATAGACACACAGGGTAATAAACTACAGTACGCAAGTAATTTTGAGGACAGTCTCACGATTCAAAAAGTACTGGATTCTAACGTCTTAAGACATACAAGTCGTGGTGCATCAAATAGACAATGTTTGTTTTCTGAATCAGCTAAGCAAACTCAATCACCACAGCGAAGTCAGTCACCTCAGCGGAGAGTAGAGAGTTCATCAAGCAACGAACCAAACAATGAAGCAAACCTTGAGCATTTAGTCTGCAAATCAAAAGCAGAGCTTGTCCTTAGGAAATTGAATTGGGATGAGATAACCAAAACAGCAAAGCAGTCGGCAGCTGCTGTTAAAGATGAACCTGAAATATACAACCGAGGTAAGAACATACTTAGTCTTGCAGTGTAAGACCTTGGATCTGCACTTTTGGGGGTTGCCAAACAAATGTGATGAGTACCTCTCTCTGGGTGCAGTCTGGACTAGTGCCCTCAGTGGCGAGTCTGGCGACCTTTGGAGCATTGTGAAATACTGTACCCGTATGTTTCAGCATATTACGCATTCTCATTGGTTGAGTAATTCCACTCAGGTCTTGTTTTTGCCGAGAACACCTATGGTATTGTGTCAGATGCATGTAGGTATCAGGTGCTCACAGAACAAAAAAGAACAAATGACAATTAATGTAGGAGGGTAACTAAAGAAATCCTGCCAAGTTCCCTACACCAGATTTTAATCCGATTGGTATATGCCCTGTGGTCCAAATACCAAAAGTATGCATGCATACAGATCCAAGTAATCACAGGTAAATATATCTAACAATGGTACATTAAAGATGTCACATTTGCTATATAAAGTACACAAACATGCTATTTGAGGTACTATGTACTGATTTCTTGGATGGGTGCGTACCTTGTAGACACCTGTATTGTGAATTTCCTAGTGCTTGCCACTGGTTACAGTACAGATCAAGCATAATGGGATATTGTGCATGCACTATGCTTGCATCTTTAATGCATCATGCTGGCAAAGTTCATGAACAATGCTCTTGGGGATTAGTGTATGTAAATAGCATTCAATGTGCACCTTTGAGGTGTCCACAGAGCATCTAGACAGCAGAGTACATGATTATTACTAAGTCACAAAGCATGTGTGCATAAAGTGCTGTTTATTCTGTATGAGAGATGCAAGCATTGTGTGATGCAGATGCTTTGATGATGCAACAACAACAGTGCATCAATGCATAGTTAGCACCCCAACTGTGCAAGAATGATCCTCCTCAGGTGATGTTTTATGTGAGCTGCACTGTAACTGATGTCCAAGTCACTCAAGAACATAAGTTTCAAAATTGCATCCATAATTATAGCTTTCATCATGATCATTTATGAAAACAAAATGGCTCTATTACGCTTTTTATTGGGCATATCAATATACGTTATATCGAAATGACATACAACATTAGTGGAATCCTACCCCCCCCCCCCCCATATACATACATGTATGCAGATATGATATCTTCGTTAATTTTTCTACTTGCCATCATAGAGTACATAGTAGAACATCTACATCTTTCAATAGCCATAGTAAACTTTTGTCTATATGTGGAGTCATGAGTGGCCAGCTAGGAATATCTGCAGGTTGCAGGTTTGAGCCCCGAAGCTCCCATTTGTTTCTGAAGAACTAAAGTCCTTTGGCAAGATTTGAACCACAATTGTGCCTCAGTCAACCCAGCTGTATAATTGGGAACCTGGTTGGATAGCGGTTGCAATGTGAATGCTTTAATCCTATGCGCTTGTAAAGGCTGCAATGGATTGTATGCTCCCCTGGCAGTTGAGAATATAAAGGGCCGTTGTGCCACTATAGATCTGTGCCAGGGGTAACAACTGTAAAGTGCTTTGAACACAAAGTGGGAAACAGCTATATAAAAACTAACATTATTATTATTATTATGTCTTGATTTTGTTTATTTGTTTTTTTGCATTTTCCTTTATAGACTTCATGGGAATTGACTACATAGTGGAATCTCCACAAGAACCAGTATCAACAGTAAGTCCATCAAACTCTCCACCACAAGATGTTACCAGTACCACCAACCCTACTATATATACACGATCCAGGACACGATCATTGATGCGATCTTTCAAAAAGAAGCCCTCGGCTGCAGCTACCAAGCATACACCCACCAAGCCTACACCCCAAGTATTAGATGTCATTGTTATCTCAGATAGCGATGATTAGTTGTTGTCTGTGTCACAATCGCTATAAAGATCATCAAACTAATTTGCACCAAAAGAGGCTTTACCAAAGAAGTAGTCGGTATTTTTGTTTCAAAAGATATTGTGTTTTTTTAGTGTATACCTGTAATTCTCCTGTATAACTTGATGAGTACTGCAGAGACAAGCCTTCCAAAAAAAACTATCAGATTAGAAATTCCCAAACCTCAAAAGTCCATGCGTCCAAAATTTACATTTGTGAGTTTCCATTTTTTGAAATGTTAAATAAAAATTCAATGTAATGAATGGATTTTTTGGTCAAGGATGATGGATTTGAATCACACTACAATGAAAAAAATGAATGTTTTCGTACTTTTCTGTACAAACATTGTTATATCTGCCATGAAATTGGTGCTGCCAGGATTCCGTATAATATAATAACATTCATAACTCATTTAACCATACATGTATTGTTGTATTTCGAGTCCCATCTTGTGTTCCATTCCATACCACTTTCAATGATCATTATTTTGAAAAAAATACAAAACTGTGCTTGAACCCCCCAGAATCACAATGTCTTGTAAACCATGAAACGAGACGCTGTGTCCTAAAAATAGAAAATGTGTAGGCTGTTTTCATACTTGTATTGAACTCATCATAGTAGTAAATATAATTGGCAGAAATGTCAAAAACAAAGAAATAGGGTACTTTATGTGTTTGACTGTTGTAGATGCATGCTGGTAGCATTGGCCATCACAAACTTTGACTTGTATATAGCTTTCAACAGTTGTCATGGTCTCGGACAACAAAATGCAGTAGATTTAGCCTGTCAGGACTTTGTGAATATTTTTGTTTTAATTATTAAAGTCAAGGGAATGGTTTTGATTCAGGCTAATATTTATCTGGTGAAAGTGTCTTGTGTGAATATATGTTTTGCTCAAAAAATATACAACTCCCAACTTCTGTTTGATGACATAGCTACCGAGTTTTTAATTTGTGATATTTGCAGGTTAAACTCAATACCATATATACAACCGTACATATGTATGTTCTTCCCAAAATTACACAGTTTTTACATGCTCGCTCTGGTGCAGGAAAAATTGTGTGATCTTGACACTGAAAATATTTCTATAAAGATTGTGTTCTGTGAAAATGCAAAGATTTTGTTATCATGAGACTTTACATCGTATGTTTTTAAAATAATTTGAGTTTGTATAAATTACTAGATTGCAGCATATTTATTATCTCCAGCACCTGTTAAATAGCTCATGTATACACACGTGTACAACACAATTCATAAACTGTGTACATGGACTTGCATGTCTGGAAATATAGCCTTGTGGCCTAGTGTACTAAATAATGATTTGTCGTCCATTTTCAGAGTAAATATAATTTTTTTTTATTACAGACAGTTTTTCAAGATTGATCTTGTTTGATCTAATCATATAGGATTGATTGAGGTCTTCAGATAAGAAGCAATGCAACAGATACACTCCATTCATTCTATTTGAACATATGTGACTAAGACACACTATTAAACTTTACCGTCCGGATATGGGTTTTGTGGACCGAGGTTGTACGGTAGAAGGGCTTGACTTTAGGAGGACCTGTAAGCCATACTACCGAGGAGCACAAAACTCATGTCCAGGCTGTAAATATTTAATAATATACCTCATTTGAATCACATGATCACATAAAATACGTCAGTCAAATATTACTTTATTTGCAAAAACATAAAATAGTGAAGAAATTAACAAAGCTATATCACTGAGCGAACGGATATTGATATAAGCACGTCACTTGCCATATTTGGGTGAAAGTGTGTCAGGGTGTGGTATTGAAAATTAAAGCCTGCGTTAGTTGTGTGTGTTCTCCATTGAACTGCATTGAAAGAAATACTGTGTATATGATAGACATGTTTTTAGACTCGAACGTTTCAGCACGTGTCATCAAGATAAGTCAGAAAGATTTTTAATAAATTTAAGGATTTACTGTCTGGTATAAATCATTGTGTCACCAAATACTCAAATTAGTATATTTAATAAAAGCTGCTCTACTGCTCTAGCTGCAACTTGAACATTGTTTGAAACTTTTGTGAGATAAAATGACTCCCTCATAATAGTATTTAACCACCCGTGGGTAAAGGTATCTCTGTAGCTGTGTACATAATATGGTACAATGATAATCTCAAACAAAGTGATTTTTAGGTCCACACTCTAAAATCTGTGCACCCCCCCCCCCCCCCCCCCCCCCCCCATAATTTAAACCTGTTACTATACTACTATATACTGTAAAATGTCTCGTTGGTAAATAAACAAGTTTTAGTGACTGTAGTGTTGTTTGTCCGGTTGAAAGAAAAAATCAGTTGCAGCCAGTGTAGGTTGAAACGGCTTGATTCGTCAGTTTGCCACCACAACAGCAATCCTGATACTGGCAACCAATGCTAGGTTTGTATGATAACTAGTAAACCATAAATCTTATCACCAGTGCAATTTAGCTTTATGTTATGAATTATGGCTTGTGAATACTTTATTATTGAGAAATCTAAGTTCACTCACAAAGAAGGGAAATATTTTCATTTATGAAATTTTGCTAGTAACTACACTTTTGATTGGTCACTTTAGTATATAGTTAAGTCACTTAGATGTATTTACTTCTGTGTTTGTTGTTCATGTCTGATTTATTTTTAAGTGAAAAATAGTGCAATGAACTCAAAGAATTAAAAAAAAAACTTCAAATAAAATATGAAATATAAAATTTCACATGTTTACATTGTGTTTTTGTTTCTGCCAATGCATTTGAATGTTCAGTTTCATGTTATTGAGAGTCATATACACTGAAACTGTTGAGGGAAAAATAGGCCATTGCAGACTGCAAACAGGAAATTGATAATACAGCGCCCTCACTCAAATTGGGGGTATCATCACCTCACAGTACTGTTATTATGTAAGATATGGATCAAAACAAAAAAAAATGATAATCAGAAGGGAAGGACACTGAATTCAAATAATAGTATTGAACCGGATATTCATCTGTGTTTGTAAACCATAGTATCAAATTATACATTTGTTCTGAACATAAACTTGAAAATTGTACATGAAATTTTCAACTGCACACTTCAAGTCTTTGTCAACAGATTGACCAACTATTCAGTGCACGTGACCTTATGGACACATGAGCTTCCTTCTCTGTTCAGTGATGTTAGCTGAAAATTGTATCTGGAAATTTCAGGTACAATTTTCAAGTTTGTGTTTGGAACATAATTTCAGTGGTTGAAGAGGAGGGGTAAGATTCAAGTATATAAATACATAACTATAGTTCTATTGTTTGTGTAATAAATTGGTAAACCAGCACATTTCAATGGGATTTTGGTAGTTGAATAGTCTGCATTCAGGGAGAATCCTGACACAGTGACAACTACCTGTCAATCATTTTTGACACCTTCCATACAGTTTATGTAAATTACAAATAAACAGGTTGTTAGTTTTCAAAACAATCCTATTTTTATTTTTCGCTGTTCTATAAATTTTTTTCATGAACAGTAGTGACTCAAATCATGAAAATTTCCATAAAGTTTCAGAGACAATAATGTCAATTTTACAAAGAGCTAAAAAAATGTCTAGTTTGGTTGTTATATATAAATGTTAGTGTCATTTCCTAAGCATGCAGTTTGCATGTTTCAAGTACAGATTCGTATGTGTGTGATTTTACTACCCTTTCGAATTCATTTCTTGTAGGAAGCAGAAAATGAATTGTTACCAATGATACATCATTTGCAATATAACTTAGTATTTTTGGAATCGCACGAATTAGTTGCTTTACAGTCGGAACGCAGGTCGCGGAGAACAATAGGAGCCTATTAAACTTCGCGGGGGTCTACACGCATTAAAATTTAAATTTGATGTTTGACCTCAAAGTGCCCCCACGAATAGTAACTACACTTTTGATTGGTCACTTCAGTATAACGACGACCTTTAAGCATTTCTATTGTCTTAATGTTAAGCGTACGGTACGGTAGGCTATATGTATGGGGAAAAGTTCTCTCTCTCTCTCTCTCTCTCTCTCTCTCTCTCTCTCTCTCTCTCTCTCTCTCTCTCTCTCTCTCTCTCTCTCTCTCTCTCTCTCTCTCTCTCTCTCTCTCCCTCCCTCCCTCCCTCCCTCCCTCCCTCCCTCCCTCCCTCCCCCCCTCTCTCTCTCTCTCTCTCTCTCTCTCTCTCTCTCTCTCTCTCTCTCTCTCTCTCTCTCTCTCTCTCTCTCTCTCTCTCTCTCTCTCTCTCTCTCTCTCTCTCTCTCTCTGATGGCATAGATACCAGATAACAATTAAAGGAATGCTCAATTCAACATTTTATTGTCATTGTATTCCATAAAATTTACATAGAATAAGCTTCCTGTATAAAGATCATCATTTAGTCGAGTAATGTCTACATTTTTAAAAATTGAAAATGGCAATGTAACACACGAATGTGAACAAACTTTAAATGCAATGACAAGGTGTTTTGCATGTACAAGACAAGGGGTGCTAGCAAACTACACGATATTATCAGAATCTATAATAAAACAGGAAGTGGTTGGTTATATTCCATCAACAAATGCAAAAAATAAGCATTCACCAAAGTCTAGGTGTAACATATACATCTATAATCATCATTTACCAAGTTCATGCTATTGTGTTACTTTCTATATAACAACACATTTACTGAGATTAGATTTACTGCTGAATGCCTCTGGGTTTTAGTGGAGAAGAGTTTAGATTTACTACTGAATGCCTCAGGGCTGTAGTGGACAAGAGTTTAGATTTAATGCTGAATGCCTTAGGGTTGTAGTGGAGAAGAGTTTAGATTTAATGCTGAATGCCTCACGGTTGTAGTGGAGAAGAGTTTATGTCAGGGACGATCACACATGCGCAATAAGCAAACTTCGTTCCTTTTAATAGGCAGGGAGGGGGGGGTGATGTCAATGCAATTGCTGAAATTCCTTTTCGCCCTTCGAACAAGTTTCGAAAAACTTTCATGCCTTTAATGATAAAAGCTTCTGTATTTACTACTGAAATGTTGATAAGGTGATATTTCAAATGTGAGATACAGTGCTGGATTTCCGGCTGTATTTTGATGTGTTTACCATTATCTCAGTAAACAGGTTCATAAGGTTTTAACTTCATGTTTACCATCACGTTTTTACATTGCATCGATCGTAGTGGTGTGACCGCTACAATTTAGGGGGGAGGTGGGTTTTTGTCCTAAACGAACGATGTTCGTTTATTGAGCTTGTGCGACATTGTGCAATCTTCACTCATGTTCAGCAGTAAATATGTTGCTAATTATCAAGTATAACCACATTAACTTCTCAGATGATTAGCTTTGATTGTAATATGTATATGTTACATACAGTGTGCTGGTGAACACTCCCTATATACTCTGTAATTTGTGGTCTCCAGAGTTCAATGTCCTCTAAATTCATCATCACTCCTGCCACTTTGCCACCATCACACAACTGGTTATAGGAGCCGAGATGGTTCACTTTGTTTCCATTGGTTTGACTTTCAAGTCAGCTGCTAATTTCTCCTGTAAGATTAAATAAAAAGACATACTTCTAAACTACATGTTCCTACATAGACTGCAACTTTCTACAGCCTACCCATATATCATTTTACCAGGGTTCTCCATCAAAAGTAAGGTACATGGTATAGAAAGCTTTGCAAATTTTACTAGATATCCCTTCTCTGTTAACAGGGGTTCCCCAACACCTTACCAAAAACAATGTTTCAGTTTTATCCTGTTCAGAGCTCAAAATGTTTCTAGAGACTAGAGTTTTGCTTGATTTTTAGGATGCAACCTGCAAGAATACACAGTTGTGTTTGTTTGTTTGTTTGTTTGTTTGTTTGTTTGTTTGTTTGTTTGTTTGTGGTAAGAAGTAATGAGACAAGGTTCATGCAAAGACGTGCAATGTAATTAGTGTCAGGATTACTTATCAAAGCATAAACATCACAGGAACTTGGATTCTGTTTACTGATAGACCACTACACATTATAATATTGTGTATGACTTACTTTTCCATTTTTAACTTCCACAGCTATAAACAAACTAGAAAAAGGCATTGCATAAACCTGCATCAAAGGAACCTGCTCTCATTTTTGTATCAGTAGTATCATGTCTAAATGTTGTCTTTGCGTGGTGAAGTCTTTCTTAACTCAGTTCATTCGAGCAAATGCACTGGTATTTTCCACAGCTTGTATAACCAATAGAAAAAATATGTTATCAACAAGGTGACAAACCATAGCATTTATAAGATTGATGTGATATCGTACACCACCCTCTTCATCTACTTTCTTCATATGTTGCCTCTCTGGATCACCAGGAACTAGAACTTCTGTTTCACCCTCAGCCTACATAGTATATACAAAATGTTATCTGAATAATTGTATCATTACTATTGCTATATGATGTACATTTGTACTATTTTCAGAAATTGATCTCTCATAAGTTATTTCTATGTCATAAGCAAAATTTGATTTTGACCAAATTTCGGACTATTAATTTTGTTACCTAATTATTAAAGATTGTTCTGTATCATATTTACAAAGACTCTGAACTTATTTTGATAAGACATATTTGTTTGTGTTTATCACTTCAACAATTCTTTTCCTAAATATTGCCATCAAGAGCAATGTTCACTTTACTTGAAATTGGCTCAAATGAGTAATTGCACGGTATATAGTTTCATTGAGACTGATAGAAATGATCCATTTACTAATTGGTAGATGAAACCTACTGGTGGTTGACTACGACAAATGTCTATCAGTGACTGCATTCTGTCAGGGAAACCTGGAGCAAATGCATCAGGATCGATGGCCACAAAACACTGACCCTACAAAATATAAATACAAATTATCTATTATATTAACTTATAATTATACACAGCTTTCATGACATTACGTCATATTCCAGTTACCAACATTGCAGTCGTTTTCAAAAAAAGTGTGAGAAGAAGGTGCCCACATGATGAAAAGTGAGGGTTAAAATCACATCTAGACTAATGTCAGTATATGATGAAGTCACTGAAATGATGTAGCTAAAGCAACCCCTCGAGTTCCTAAAAGTGACATCATGGAAATAATCCTCCACCTCATCGTCCTCATCATTGTTGTCGTCGTCGTCGTCACCTCCACCATCATAAGCAGCAGCAGTATCATTGTAATCATCATCATCATCACCAGCACCACCACCACCACCACCACCACCACCACCACCATCATCATCATCATCATCATCATCATCATCATCATATTTCTTGTAATATGCATCTATTGCTACAGAAATGTTCATATGAAATATAATGTTGTTGCTGTTGACCAATAAAAGTACCAATGACAAGATAATTTTTCCATTTTTTTATTTTTGTGGATTTCAGGTCCACAAGTACCTGATTGAAATCACTTGACGGAAAACTCATTTATATTTTAGTATAATCTAAGGATTGATGAAAAGTTTCGTTAACAAATTTTAACAGTATCACAATACTCATCACAGATTCACTGCATTTGTACATTATTCTCATCTGTGATACAAATGTCTTACCAAGTTTGCGATCCCCTTGGTGTCCTTCCATTTCCTGATATTAGGACCAAAGTCACCATTTGCCATTATACCACAAAGCACCTCAACCATCAAAGCAAGACCATACCCCTTTTTAAGATACAAAATGGTACACTGGGATCAAACAATCCTAATCTGAGAGTAAGCACACAGATATGTTGACATTGTTGTCATTTGTTTATACATAAAAACTATATGTGTTCACAAACTTTCTAAAACCATCAGTAGTGTAGTCATAGTAACCGGCTACAAAGTATCAAAATTGACATTTTTGTTGTCACAGCAGTTGGTCTAGTAACAACTTATACCCATTTTGCAGCTGGTACATTATTCAATCAAATCAATGAGTTCATCTCTCTGAATTGTGGCTTGACACAAATTGATAAAGTTCCACATGACTATAGAGTTAACTTGGCTGTTAATGCTTACTTTGTAACCAGATGATTCTTCAGAACCACCAACTGGTAGTAGTCCACCACCATCAAGTACAGCTTTAGGATCATTGGTTTCCTGTGGTGTAAGATGGTTATATGCTGGTTATCAGAAAGACAGCATGATGTATTGAGTAGCCACAAGGAACACTATTTGATTTTGGCCTCAAGGACTGTTGGCCAGAATTGTTTAGTACTTAACTGTACACTTTGAAAATCAACCCTTGCCATGTTTAGTTACAAATATCAATAACACCACTGGCTAATTCAAATAGTTCTACTTCTGTTTTAAACTGATTCAATTGTAAAGACACACATGAATTACTTTTATACTGATTTCATAGCTGCTTCTTTCTTTGCCATGTCTTATATGGAGAGTTTGAATCCTCATTTGCCCTTATCTACCATGGAACAATGAATTGGAAATAAAGACTGAATGTAGATCTATGTAGTATGGTGAATTCAAGGGAAATGAAAAGAAGACATTTCTATTTACTCAGAATAACTTTAGATGTATTTGGTGCTACTCAGGTTCCAAAAAATCTATTAAAGGGGACCAGAGATTAAGGATTAACTATATGTTGCAGACACATGGATAAGAATTGAATTGCCATTGGGGCCATTACACACTGACAACCACCACCTACTTCTACAAATACCATGCTTGGCAGGTAACAATAAGCAATATGGTATCAATCTTTAATGGAACCATATTTTCATAAATTTTAGGTGGAAAAGTGTGCTTGTGTTTAGGGTACATAATTACTATGCCATGGTTGTGACAAAATCAAAAGTAGAATGCTATTTTTATCCATTCTATAGCTAAACAAATTGAATTCTTGAAGAACACAGAAAGAAGTGACACAATCTCTCTATTACCTTTCCTTTGGAGTCCACTCCCCAGCCATTTGGAATAGGTATTTCTTTACGATCATTAAGTTCAATCTAGGCAGTACATCAATCAAACAAAATATTGATTTAATTTTGATGTGCTCCCACAGCATGTTGTGAAATACAATTTTGACATTGATTGTCAGTCAGTCAGTCTGCGTGCGTGCGTGCGTGCGTGCGTGCGTGCGTGCGTGTGTGTGTGTGTGTGTGTGTGTGTGTGTGTGTGTGTGTGTGTTTGTGAATGTGAATGACTTTAAGTAAAAAACCACTGGACTGATTGCCTTGATATTAAGAGGGGATATTACTTTGGGTGTCTATAGTCAGGAATTTGTTCAAATAAAATGATTGCCCTATGGTGTGTGATTTGGCTCAAACAAATGTCATCTTTGGCACAAACTACTTGACAGCTTGGTATGAAATTTGGTGGAGATGTCAGCAGTTGGGATATGTAACACCTATAGCGCTATTTTCGACATTTGAATGGATGACGATGTATACTATCGTTCTATCTCATATCAATATGGGATCTAGATATGATCATTGTGTTATAATTACACATAGTTGTGATCTTTACTTCTCATCTCAAACATACAAACCCTTACATACCCTTCCACATGCTACAGATGAGGTAGCCATATCTAATACAAAACTGTCACCATTCTTAGCAGGTGCAGCACAGGAGATAGGATTTGTTCCAAGAATACCCTGTATTCAGACAAAACAAAAATGTTGACAATTAATTAATGTTTATATAGTTTAATAATTCCAAAACCTTACAGAGGAGAGGTTAATGGATTTGAAAATAAGCATCAATGTCAATGTCAATCATAATTTTATAAATAGATAAAAATAAATCTAGACTGACAATTTAGAAGAATAAAAGAGAAAAAGGTTTTCAACATTATAGAAGGACATCGTATAGAGCTAATGACTAATGCATGCATACATACATACATACATACATACATACATACATACATACATACATACATACATACATACATACATGAATGTGACAATCTTGCTTTTCTACCTTTTTGGCTCTAGTAGGTACAACCATTGGTGAGGAGTTGGTAAATGACATACCAAGGAGACCCTGCTCAACTGCCATCAATGAGTACCATCCAGCAATACCATAATGATTACTTCCTACAGACAGAAGTTCATTTCATAAAAAAGAAAGTTGTGTTAAGAATGAACAGACTTAGTGAAATTAAAAATGACCCACTTACTGTAATTTACACTTTGCACATCATCTGCTACTAAGTTTATTTGTGTATGGCTGATAAATGGTTGTAGACAGACACATTGGTGCATTCACAGGGAGTCCATTTCCAAGAGGATTCCATATATAATGTTTATCTACAGTTTATGCATATTTAGTACTCTCTCTTAAGTGAAATTCTTTGATAACTATAATACTAAATGATATGTTTTATATCTACTTCATTACACAAAGATTATAGTGCAAGTTATTAGATAGTAAATGGTTACATGTCATTATATGATGTTTACTTGACCAATTCCAGTAACATTTTCCCACTCTGCATGTCATTAATCAACTTGTCTTAAACATTTTCTCATTTGGATGCCTCTACAAATTCACTAAAGCAGTAAAAGCACTGCAAGGACATTTCTTGATATATTTGCATAATTATATTCCTTTAAAATAATTCTAATCAGTACATTTTTTTAAACTAAGCATGTAATTAAAATTTGCCATGCCTATTACCATGGGTATTACTGCTTAAATGTCTACTCATGGAATAAAAATTGGATATGATTAAAAGTGCACAAGTATAAACAATTACCGTGAGCTACAACCCAACCGATTCCTGCTTCCTTTGCTTTTTTAATAGCTAGTTCCATACAGAATTTTCCTATCACAGGTCCAAGTAAGTTTTTTCCATCAACAAGAGCAGTGGCAGCAGTCTCTTTGACAATGGTTGGTTCTGCATCATACACTGTAGCCCCTTTTTGAAAATCATTTACATATATTTCTGGAATTAACAATAAAAATAATAAGTCGAAATGATGGATTCCCTGATTCGACATATCTGACAGTGTGGCAGAGAGCACATACAAGAATACATACCCCGAGTACCAACACTGCCACTCACACATCATGGGGTATGGTTCTCTTACTTTATCATATATTTATCAAAAATAAATATATCATGCCAGTCTGTTGCATGTACTATAGCTCATATCCATCATTTTGTTTTGAGTACTAACTTGAACTTGCAGAGACAAATAGTGGGCGTGGCATTTTCAAGTCAATGCTCTTCACTGCATTGTTGACGACAGCAAAATACAAAACTGTATATATTTCCATTACTATTACTTCTAAGCTTACCTAGTCTATTCATTCCATGGCTATAGTGCCCTCTGTAGTCAGCCGCCATCAACACACTGGCTAGTGGGGAAGCATGTTCACGCTTTGCACCAGTAGCTTCTATACATCTTTGAACAAAACTTTTGACTTCAGAAAGGGCAACATGCCTATAACTATGCAAAAATGATACCAATGGATATGTATCACAACTGACTGCACTGGTATTAATACAAATACTTTTAAGAATTCACATACATATTTAGTCAAGTATTGCAACCAACCCCATGATCTTTTACTTCCAAGTCATTATTCCTAAACCCTAATTTGTATCACCTTGTATTCACGAATGTAATCGACCCAGTGGAAATTCTCCAATCTGCAAAGTTTTTTTTATTTTCGTTTAAGTATTTGACAAAAAAAATCACCACTTTATCGCCAATCTGCAGGTCAATTCTGGAATCATCTTGTCTAGGAATACAACTATATTTCCTTTAATTTACATTTGTTTCCCTTGTGTGGTGTTTTCTTGTTATTGTGGTGTTCTGAGTTGAGTGCTTATTCCTAAGAATGAAAAGGGTCAATAAAAGTTAATCTCATTGTACTCCTACATCAGATTGGTCTTTTATAATTCACTTTCTGGGAAAATGCTGACATGTTTTAACACTGTTATGTCCATTAATTGTTTGAAATTTAAATTGTCAACTTACTTGAAACAAATATTTGTCTTTAATTATATGGGGGAAAAAGGCAGGGCTTTTTTATCATAGCTGTTTTGCTACATATCATTAGGAGATTTCATTTTCATTTTCTCCAATTCTGCATCATATGTGACCTCCCTCCTCAAACTAGAGTAATACATGTACTATTAGGCATTCATATCTGTGTTGCATTGACATGCAGAAGAGCAGTAAGATTCTTGAGAGAAATATATCAAAAGAAGCAAAAGTCAATTCAAAGAAATTACAGAATAGCAAAACGTAGGTTGCATTTAATGATCTAAAGTTGTTTTCTGCACTTTTTATGTTTACATTTGGAATCTCCAGATTTTACTCATTTGCACAGACTTTAACATTACTTGAGTGTATATTGATGCTGAACACAGGGTAATTAATGTTAGTTGTTTTTAATACAGGAACTTGTGTATATACATGTTTTGCACCCTTTTTTGTTAAAAGGCTGTCAAATTTTGACATGATTTTAGTTCTCCAGTTTCACTAATGTTTTTTTTGGCTGAACAGTGCTGAATTATTTTTTAAAGCCATACTCCTACCCTGTTCACAAATTTACATGAATACTTTCCAGTATTATTTTTGCATAGTGTTTTTAAAATTAATGGAGAGACAATTAGACTACTGTACAGTCTTTTGCAAACAGCATATACAAATTTGCATTCAAAATAAAAAAGAATACATGTAAACTTTTAAAATAGGGCAACTCTGTCCTTTAAGCCAAACACTGACAGTCATGTATGTATTCCAAACATATAAATACACAAAATGATAACCTTTATCAAGGTCAAATAAGAACAAGCAGGACTGTTGTTTGCAGAGTAAATGAATATCAAGAATACCAAGTTAGGTAAAAAGATCTGTCACCTGAGTGCGAAGATCAGAGAGTAACACATTTGTTACATATCATAATTTTGCCCCCCACCCCCAGGCTACGGTACTTACCATGCATAGAGGAGAGGGTAGGCGTGTCGAACCTCGTAGCATATACAGCCAGAGCTATATAGCTGACCCATTTAATATACATTAACTTCGTAAACACCTACACATTGGACATGGCACAGATCTCCTTCTGCAGGTCGTTGTAAATATGATGCTAAGTTACAACGCAACACGTTACCCTCAAACATACAAATTAGTGTGTATTATAATGGTTTCCCATTGACTTACCTGTCTGCTTCCGATGCCATCTTTTTACACTGAGCTGTAAAGCAGGCAACCACAGAACGTAAGCACCAAACAATGAGCGATTGTAGGGACTTGACCTAGAAGGTAGGTGTGTCACTAGCCCCGTCTACACGGCACTGAAAATCCTACCCGGGCTGAGTAGGACTTGTGGGACTGCCTCAGGTAGGACGACGTGTAGATGGGGCTACTCACTCATTGCACTCACTCACTCACTCACTCACTCACTCACTCACTCACACACACACACACACACACACACACACACACACACACACTTCTCTCTCTCTCTCTCTCTCTCTCTCTCTCTCTCTCTCTCTCTCTCTCTCTCTCTCTCTCTCTCTCTCTCTCTCTCTCTCTCTCTCTCGGTCCTGATATTCTTTTTGATTTCTGCCTTCAAGAAAGAAAAAGTAAAGTACTATTGAAAAATATAAATAGTAGTGTTGTTTTTAGTGTTGGTTTTCTCCAAATTTAATTCAGATCACAGCCAGCCATATAAGACATGGGGCACTGTCTATAAAAACTGCACAGTTCTTATTTGTGGTTAATTTGTTGATATATCTCAAGATATATAGAATTGAGACATTGTAATGGTTAAGCTGGGAAGGGCGATCGCTACTCTCCGTGGTTTGTAGTGAAAAGACCAGAGCTTATCAGTGACATTAAAAAAATCCGAATCTATTCAATCATAATATCTGTCAATTTAATATCGTGATATGATACAAAAGCTCAAAAAATAAAATGATGTTTATCGTTTGTTATATATATATATAACGGTGAATATCAATCTGCTAAGACAGTGCTCTATGCCACAGTGGCAGAGCGTAATAGTTTTGGTAGTACTGGAACTCTTTCTTGGTTGTAACTCGGAGTTTCACTCATTGTGCGATCATCAGACAACTCTGGTTTCTACTCTCTGGGTGTGCTGTTTATATCGAGTGCAGACGATAGTTATTGGGTGCGGACAAGTAGGTGTTGGCGGGTTGTTACATGTTGGGCTTTGATGTCCAACATGTAACAACCCGCCAACACCTACTTGTCCGCACCCAATGACTCACACAATAACAACCAACACCTCCATACACACAACACCAACCCACCAACACAGACAATAGTGATGATATTTCTATCGTCTACTCTCTATATAAACAGCACACCCAGAGAGTAGAAACCAGAGTTGTCTGATGATCGCACAATGCGTGCAACTCCGAGTTACAACCAAGAAAGAGTTCCAGTACTACCAAAACTATATATATATATATATATATATATATATATATATATATATATATATGGCAAGCTACACAAATAAATCAAACCAAATCGCCACACCCTTATTCTCGCTTTGTATATTCGTAGTGTATGTATCTTAGTCAGATATATTAACACAAAGTGATGACATCTACTTGTGTTGATCTCATACATGTAACTTCGATAGTATATTAGCAGGTGACAGTGCTAATGACTATGACATAACTTGGCATGAAAAATAAACAAATTAGTTTCAGTGTCGCCAGCAAAAATGCCGTGACGTACAAACTTGTAGACTACCAATATTGTGTCGACTTGATGTGAACGTTGAGAAAATCGGGAAAAAAATTAAATGATATTTCTTATAACTCACCACTGGATGATTTCCGTAGACAGTATTCTTTGTCATTTAGCACAAAATGACAGTGAGAAAGATATAGTCACCGTGGCAATCCTTTCAAAACTAAGAAAAAAGCGAAAGACGTCGAAGTACTTGTAGTTTTACTGAACGATTGTGTCATGTGTCACGTGACTTGAGCATGCTCTATATAACTAAGGATTGGTTAATATAAGTACCCGCATTACTTCAGTGTTACCTGTTGACTCTGGCTGTTGTTGGTGCAGTGCATTTCCGCTGATTAGCATATACCATGACATGCCAAGTTGAACTGTCTGTCAACACATACATTCTCGGGCACAATATTTCTTTTAAGAACTCTCGACCTTCACTTTAGTTGTAAGAGTCAAAAAATCTTTAAATATTTGGCACATTAAATTAAGAACAAATGAAATACATTTATCTCATCCATTAATTACACCCAGAAGTCGGCCGCCATTTGACCTGAGCTGAACTCAAATGCGTATCAATGTTTAGTTGTTCTGTTACTAAGGTGATGCAATACAAAACGCCTATACCAGATCCGTATTTAATGAACAGATATGGAATGTTTTAAAGATCTACAGCAAATTTTCAAATAGCACTGTACAATGTGGTGATGAGACGTTTGACATAGAAATCACGCCATTATACGCGGGTGTCCGAAGTCCGAAGTCCGAAGTCGGAAGTCAGAAGTTCGAAGTCCGAAGTCCGAAGTCGGAAGTCCGAAGTCCGAAGTCAGAAGTCAGAAGTCCCTTTACGGCTTTTGTAGCTTCGTATCGTCATGCGCTTTGCTTCGTTAGCTTTCTAGGAGAGGTAGATGACTCTGTTTTAGTAGATGATCGTATGCGTAAATGGCGAGTCCAATTCATCGGCTCATTTTGTTTTCCACTTCATATCCCATGCTAAGCATACTTTACCTTTCCTTTTACCCGTAACACTCAGCTTTCACTGACTGGGATCACATCGATGTCAAAACTGCAGAATAACACATTGTCGTCGAATTACCATAAATATATGGCCTATAGCTAACCAATGACATTTCTCCACCACATCACGAAATTCTACCAATCAGATGTTATTAATACGCATCTCATAGTCTTATCTGTTGGCCTTTCGCCAATTCCAAAAATACAGACTAAACATATTGCATTTCCGACCCATAGGCTTCAGGTCTAGTGTCTTTTATCAGATTATATATATATATAGGTTAGTCAGTTTCGATATGAATATAGTACCCTCAGCCCCAACTCACCCCCTCCAAATGTATACCATGACGATAACGTCATAAAAGTCGCCATTGATATAATTATAAGGCTCTTTCTAGTTGTGTAAATTAAACACCGGCGTTTATATTCAAGTTGTCGCATTTTCTGTGTAATTCACGAGCCTAGTAAGAATCATAACACTGATGACCCCGGCTTCTAATGTTCTTAGACTAAAGATTTCACACATTTCGTTCCTGTATCGAATCTAGAACACCTGCACTTGTTACATTAGTGTGGGATAGAGGGAAATTGGTCGCATTATGTATTGCGTGGGAGTAAATTTTGATGTTTTCCAAGCTTAGGTTTCATCTGTATAAGAATGCTATGGCGTCATCGATGTTCAGACCAGCTGAGTCATTAAAATATCAAGATTTGACAACAGAATTTATGACAGTATCTATAGCCTCAGTTTTAATGGCCAAAAACTATTTTTTTATTTGGTCAGCGCCCATCTTCCAAACTGAGAATACTTTTGCAAGTTCAACGCATGTGAATGAAAACTGAAATTCATGAACTTCAGCTCAGTAAACAAACAACCCTGAGATGAAGTCCCGGTCAAATAGACAGTGAATATTTTTAAACAGTTCATGGATTAAAATGTAGCGAGGCATGAATCAATTATTAACAATTGGCTATCAGTTGTTTTCGGTCTGTTAAAATATTTAGGTGTAATTATTAAAGAATATAATGGAATATTAACAAGCCTTGCTGTCGCTATAAAGATCTTGTAACGAACGTCATTCCGCAATTCGAACAGCAAACCGCATTGGGGACAGTTGTATCAAGGCGGATATATCGGTCAGTCAGTAAGTACGAACTCATTCGGTGACATTTTAAAGAATAACAGGGAGTGTGATTTCCAATGTTAGATTCATCGCTTTATTCGAGATTGCGTGTTGAAGGTGATCACAATTCACTGTTTCTTATATTATTATATCATTTTCTGAATCAATTATAGTTGACATGTTTGTCTTGCCGGTGAATAATCCGGAGATATTCTCTATTGACTGGGAATCTGAAAGGTCTGGCAAAATTTCTGCCTGGTCGATCGAGAACTCAAAACCAGTAGTTCTCCATACTTAAAGGAAAACACACACACACACACACACACACACACACACACACACACACACACACACACAAACAGTTTTCTATATTGGAATGTGATGACGCATTATCGAAAAGATAACGTCGCTTAATCAATTGTATGTAAATTCCATTGATTCGTGTGGAAATACTTGTTCTTGTATCATGTTAATATTCATGGCTATTGCATACCTTCAATAACACTTTCATGGATCTATAATTTTCAATTTATAGCTGAGAAAGTTTTTTCCACCAATGATGAGTGTGTTTGAGTATAGTGATTGGCGTCTACAAAATATGGCGAGACACACCGTGTATGTATTGTTATGATGCCCCTCCCCCCGGCTGGAGAAACTGACTGATCACTTAGTGGACTGAGGTTTAATAAGCAAAACTTGTATTGAGGGTTCGTGAGTTTAATATTTGAGGCACAAAGCACTAACATCTCTGAATTTACATACAATTGATTATGCGACGTTATCTTTTCGATAATATGTCGGCACATTCCAATATAGAAAATATCTGATGTACTTTATCCTCTCGCGCTGAAAACCCGATCATAATGTTGACACAGTGTTTGACATTATTAATTTTTATCGACACTGTAACAATGTGTACTTTGTATACAATAGACACCTGGTGGAAAGATAAACAACGGCGGAACAGCGTTGTTTATCTTTCCACCGGTGTCTATTGTACTTATGCCCGACAATTCAAGTTCACAGGATAGCAGGATTAGTCCATCTCACCCTTGCTACACTAGATTAAGTATACAATAGAGACCAGTGGAAAGATAAACAACAAGGCGGAGCCGCGTTGTTTATCTTTCCACCGGTGTCTATTGTACTTATGCCCGACAAGTTTACAGGATAGCAGGATTAGTCCATCTCACCCTTGCTAGACTAGAAGATAAAATACCCACTGTCTCACCCCTTGCCAGGCTAGATGATGATAATACTGAGATAAAAAGTGTACACATTCGGATGGGGACACACACAGCATGCAGTGTCCACTGCGAAACAAATAAGCCATACAACATTCACAAGCCCTGATAGGGCTGAACAACGAGACGTGTCTTATATTGTAGTGTATATATGTAGCTCATATGAAGATATGTGTAAAATTCGTTTTTTAAATGTTTACCGTTTCTTTTGAATGGTAATGTGCCCTTCATCCTTAAACCCTTACTGTGCAGTCACTACTCCATTCACGGTACAGTAGTATGACTTATTTTTAATACTGCTCGCCACAACTATTTTTCTATGTAATTAAGTTCTCCTCGTAATTTTGGCAAACTATTTTGGTCCGGGCCATACTCTTGCATTTCATTCTTGAAACCATGGAGGCTTCCCCTATACTTCCATGTGCAAGCATATGGTTTCTGACTTTGTTGGACTGGTTTTACTTGAACTATACAAAGGTCAACCCAATTCACACCGTCTAAATCCCCCTTTGTCTTACACTATCCATTACTGATAAGACTTCAGCAGCAACTCAGACAAGGAGTTGGTTATAACATAGACAGTGGAGGGGAGATCTCCCCTCCACTGTCTATGGTTATAACCCGCTACACAAACTTTAATATTAGCTCCAGTAGAGGACTGCTAATCCCGCACATGTCAAACAATGTGTCAACATTATGACAGATAAAGGGTATAAATCATAATCTAGTCCGTAGCATTCGTGAGATGGACTAATGCTGCGCATGCACTCCTTTGATCTTGTCGGGTATAAGCACAGGGTCTCGGGATTGGCCATATTTTTGAACAAATATTTACTTTCTGTTTATTGTTCGTTTTCACATTAAAAATGTATCTTTTTCTACCATGTCATGTAAGAAAAGCTGGTGTTTTTTCTAAATTTCTTTTAACTGCTCTTTGTGGGTGTAATAAAGCAGTTTTACTATGACTACATTGTTACCTTCCGTAAGGAAGGTTATAATATACAGATGAAGTCTGTGTGTCTGTGCGTGTGTGTGTGTGTGTGTGTGTGTGTGTGTGTGTGTCTGTGTCTGTCTGTCTGTCTGTCTGTCTATATCACGATTTCCGAAAAAAACCGGCTGCATCAATTCGAACGAAATTTCATAGACATGTTCCGTAGGGTAATGGCCAGAACTGATTAGGTTTTGATAATAATCCAAGAATAAATATTAATGACCAATTTGAGTAATTAATCGATCAATCGATCAAACGAGTATAAAGTTGGCGTCAGATTCAGATTCAGATTCAGGTAGCGTTATCTTATGAACATTATATTGAGTGTCAGATGGCCTCAGATCCGAATCTGAATCTGACAACTTTATACTTGTGCTCTACACTTTTTCGATTAGAAGTTTAGGAAGTATTACCTCGAACCGTCTCCTTTTTACTGTGTTCTTTTCCGATTTCTCTTGATAACAAGCTACCGCTATTTGTTGCAAGGCTTGTACATAATAATTTATCTAGCTCTGTATCTCAGGATATAAATACACTCTCACATATTTATCAAGTGTAATAATCTATAATTTATACCCAAATGTGTGTGGTCAAAATATGGAAAATAGACCAATCCTCGCCTAGCCTACGAAGAAAATTTCGCGACAATGTATTAATAATGGTGACCTATACATTGACCTCTATATAATTAGTGTACAGTGAGGGCGCGCCACTCAACAAAATCTTGAGAATGTGTAAACTCGTGGTGGCACAGAAGGAAGTTCAACACGCATATGCCATATCCTGGGTATGTAGGGGATCACGAAATCCGAGTGAAGTCGAGGATGGCAAGCTTTCCTGTGCTGAGAATAGGAGGCGTGGCGGGCATTTGAACAACATTTTTGACAACTAACTTTCATTGGGACTTGACGAATCACAGATATAGAGCTAAATTTCTTGCATAAATCCTTAGGGAAGGCATTCAGTTTAAATCTGGTTATTTATGAGTTAAGGCTATTGACCCTTTTTCGATCGCTGCCTTGTTGTTTATCTTTCCACTGATGTCTATTTCAGCACACGTCCATTATAGTTCGCCGACATTACTTTCCATAGTGAACTTGAATTCTGCGCAGGTGTGCACGACGGAATGACGTCACATTCTGGTCCCGCTCAACAATTTGCATAGCCCACGGACTTGCTCAACTGATAGCAAACCTAGTTGTGTGATGAAGTCGCCAAAACAGACTCTGAATGAGTGTTAAAAGTTTTATCCGGCTATTGCGTACCATATTTCAAAATTACAACCCATCTCTTCAAACATCATAACAACATCATATAGGGATGGGGCGGGGGGGGGGTGTTTTGCCTAAAAAGTCTGAAGCTGTTCAGTCGGAAGTGAATTATGTTCTGTCCAATGAAAGTATGTTATAGATGAAGTTTAAATTCTGAGATGTTAGGTTGTTTTATTAAAATGAGTCAAATTACATGTAGTAAAAATATTACGTAAGATCTTTGTGAAGGTTCATAGTTTATGTACGCGTACGGTCAATGAATTGTACATTTTTCATCCCCATCTTCCAAATCTAAAAGACATATGACCTATCATTCCATTGTACATTGATATCTTTTTACCATCGTGAAAAGTTTAACAGAGCTTAAATTCTGTATTTTAGGGTCACCATGGGGAATTACAGTGTCAAAGTGGTCAATGAGACAGATGAACAGTGGACCTTCGTATGTACCCGACTATTGTTTGAGACCTATATTGGAACACGTCAGATAACTACACTGAATCCTGGCCAGTCAGCCCTCAACAAACAAGAAGGGATTCCATGTAATTTGTACGTCAGACGTGGAGATCATAATGGTACTGGTACCAGTAAATATCCAGACATGACAACAAAGTATAATGCCATTCATTGCCCAACTATCAGAATTGTCAAGGATGGCCCTCGAAAGGCCAAGTTGACCGGCGGTGATAGTGGATCATCGTGCAGCTGGTAGAAATGATAATACGAAAAAATGGAATGGAAATGGAAAATACGAATTATGAACATGTAAAATTGAATTGATTAAATTAGAATCAATTAGCTGCTGCTGCTGCTGGTGGTGGTGATGATGATGATGATGATGATGATGATGATGATGATGATGATGATGATGATGATGATGATGATGATGATGATGATGATGATGATGATGATGATGATGACGACGACGACGACGACGACGACGACGACGACGACGACGACGACGATGATGATGATGATGATGATGATGATGATGATGATGATGATGATGATGAGAATCTTGAGAATGTGTAAACTCGTGGTGGGACAGGAGGAAGTTCAACACGCACATGCCATATCCCGGGTATGTAGGGGATCACAAAGCCGAGTGAAGTCGAGAATGGCAAGCTTTCCTGTGCTGAGAATAGGAGGTGTGGCGGGCATTTGAACAACATTTTTGACAACTAACTTTCATTGGACCTTGACGAATCACAGATATAGAGCTAAATTTCTTGCATAAATCCTTACGGAAGGCATTCAGTTTAAATCTGGTCTTAATGTTGTATTGAGTATTTTCTAGAAACAGTTCACTCTGCTACAATTAAGAACAACCGCAGCACAGTAGTTTGTCAATTCTTCGTTAATATCATCTATAAACCTGATCAAAAACTTCTATACAGAACATATATCCTATCATAATCAGCTTATGGCTTCAAAATAAAAAGTCTTCATTATAAGTACTGACAGAAATAGTTCACTACTTTGAGTGTCGTTCTTTATGGTAGAATATTTTTTCCAGCCAACTGATGCCATATTAAACAAAAAAGGAGTGCCAATGGCATTACAGCACAACTGTAATGTTCATTATAATTACAAAAATCAGGTCTTCGTAGAAGTCACACCCCTCAAATACTTTACTCGTATGTGACTGAATGGAGAAATGCATTACTAAAAAGTGTCTGATCTATTGATTGACGTGCATATATCCTATATGATATGTCACATTTGTGTCTGGTTTGAAGAAATTGGATAGACGCGGATGCATTGATGAAGAGAGCCCATTGTAATAGCATGGGGGGGGGGCAAAATGTTTGTCCACATGGCAATAATTTGTCTTTCCATAAAGGTTTAGAAGACAGTGATGCCAATTTTTGAAAGCAAATTTCAACTTTGGTTTTTGGTGTAATGCATCTTACACGTTATAAGTGATTGTTCTGAATGTTAGCATTCACCCAAGTTAATTGACAATGTCACTGACCTATCAGTAACCTAACCCGTTTAGATCTCCTGGTAGTGATGTTTGATTAACAAGTAGTGTTGGCAAGGGACATGAGGCGTGAGAGATTAGCAGTATGTCTGGAGTTATTCACCAACTAGGAATACATTGCAGGTGGTAACAGTCATGAACCGGGGACAAATTGTCACTACATATACATGTAATAGACTCAGGAGAGAACTTTAGAGGTGTGTAACATGTGAATGAAAAATTCATGACATGAAGTTGAGCTCAGTAAACAAAGCAACAGATACAGTCTAGGTCAAGTAGATAGTAGGTCACGATAGCCTCTCTGTGTGAATGTTATCATAGGGACATTGTTTGGTGAATGCTAACTATCAAACAATCCAGGGATTAATATTTACCACGGCTACCGTCTTTAAGTTATAATCCCTGAACGGTTTCATATGCATGAAGTGTTTGCAATATAACTGAATATTTAAATGGAATTACACGATTTACTTTGCATAAGATGTGCTGAGACAGTCGAAGAACTAAAAACAAAAGTCGCTGATGTTCAAGGCCGCTGGGGGCGTTTTCCGTGTGACCTCTTGCTGACCAGCGCCCTGCTGTTGTTGACTTGGTAAAGTGGCACGCCTCCCATCCCAGGTCACAAGAATCGTTCTTACTGTGGTTGCAGGGCTTACTCAGAACTACTATTTACACCACTGGCGCGAAGATGGCATCGGAAGCAGACAGGTAAGTCAATGTAATATCGTCTATTTTTAGGGCATCGTGTTGCACTATAACTTAACACCACATTCACGATGTTAAACCACACATGCACCCCCTGACATGCACAGTCTGATCATGATCCAGACTATTAAATCTGCAGCTAGCAGTGGATCAGTGCCATGTGTAGGCTGATGGGTAAATGACACAGTCACTTGTGAACTGATATTCCATTCCAGGATTGTGATGTTCTAGTCTAGGATGATCATAATACAAAATAATAACGTTATTATAGGTATTTACGATATTCGTCACTGTTTCGGAAACAGTGACCGGAACGGTATCGTATCGTAAATACCTATAATGACGTCATTAAACTATATTGAATGGGTCAGCAACAGCCAATATTGCTGAAACTAACAGGTCAAAAATAATCAGACCCAGACGGAGACGTCCCGTCGGACTCATGTTGTCAACCACAGCAAGCGATATTCTCCACATCAAATGTTTGTTGCCTTTTGGGTTCATTCTATTTCCACTACCGCGTTGTCTGTAGCTTGTTATCTCAACTGTCGAATTCATATCGAACCGTGTGGTCAATGTACCAACCTAGCCTGGAGGTCAACGGTCCTTTGTGACACTGAAAGTCATTTATCATGTCTAC
Source organism: Glandiceps talaboti (assembly GCF_964340395.1). Taxonomy (NCBI): domain Eukaryota; kingdom Metazoa; phylum Hemichordata; class Enteropneusta; family Spengelidae; genus Glandiceps; species Glandiceps talaboti. The sequence goes on along the minus strand of NC_135558.1, from coordinate 8,091,892 downwards.
CTATTCATTTCACAAGCCGCTTTTCAAGTCATCTTTTGTACGAATCCTTAACACAGTCTTTACATGCACTAGTATACTGGAATAACATTCACTAGAAAGACCTAAATAGGCTAAGTTAGCCAGTCTGGTTGGACCAGTATGGTGATCCATGGCATAATGTCAGTGGCTGTGTGATGTGACTCGACATCATTGTTCTAATGTCTAATGAAGTTTACATTTGGAGTCGCGTTCACAAAGCCATTGACAATATTATAGACATATTGTCTGACAATGACAGCACTAAATGTCTTATTACGTTCCCCAAGGGCAGTGTTATGCAGCAAAGTTCATAACAGCACAAGGGGTAATGTAAAAGTCTACTATAGCACCTGAATATAACCTGGCACTGAAGTGTGTTATGACATCATATTCTCAGGCACATATTCTGTCTATAGTCAAAGCAAATCATGAAAGACTTCCATGCTAGAACACAACTAATGCTTTTCACTCATATGCAAATTTAGGTCACTATGGATCACTAGTCCATACTACATGACATGACCGCCAGATGCCAATCAAGTGAAGGATGTATAATTCTCATTTGTTTATCTCTGGGAAAACTTTAAATAAGATGATGAAAGTGTGTCACCGTGATATTCACATACACATTGGAGGACTTTTTGAACCCAAATATGAATGAGAATATAATGCTAATAGCTTAAAAGTAGTAAATGCGTAGGTATCATCTAAGCCAGATTTGCCATTTAGTACATGAATTACTCTAGTTTAGGGAGGGAGGTCGCATGATGCAGAATTGGAGGAAATGAAATCTGCTAAGGATATGTAGCAAAGCAGCTATGATAAAAACAAAGCCCTGTTTTTGTTTCGTATAAAGACAAGTATTTGTTTCAATTGATTTTATTAGTATAAAGTTGACAACTTAAATTTCAACAATTACTGCATGCATTTTCCTAGAAAGTGAATTATGAAGACCAATCTGATGTAGGAATACAATGAGATTTACTTTTATTGACCCTTTTTTTATTCTTAAGAATAAGCACTCAATTCAGAGCATCACAATAACAAGACAACATACAAGGGAAACAAATATAAATTAACTTGAAGTAAATCTAGTTATATTCCTAGATCCTACACCAGATGTTCATCAGATTGGTTCAAGACAAGATGACTCCAGAATCGACATGTAAATTGGAGCTAAAGTGATGATTATTTTGTCAAAGATTTAAACTAAAGTAAAAAAGCTTTGCAGATTGGACATCATCATTTTATGTGGAGAATTTCCAATGGGTCGATTACATTCGTGAATACAAGGTGATACAAATTAGGGTTTGGGAATAATGACTTGGAAGTAAAAAATCATAGGGTTGTTGCAATACTTGACTAAATATGTATGTGAATTCTTAAAAGTATTTGTATTAATACCAGTGCAGTCAGTTGTGATACATATCCATTGGTATTATTTTTGTATAGTTATAGACATGTGGCCCTTTCTGAAGTCAAAAGTTTTGTTCAAAGATGTATAGAAGCTACTGGTGCAAAGAGTGAACATGCTTCCCCACTAGCCAGTGTGTTGATGACGGCTGACTACAGAGGGCACTATAGCCATGGAATGAATAGACTAGGTAAGCTTAGAAGTAATAGTAATGGAAATATATACAGTTTTGTATTTTGCTGTAGTCAACAATATAGTGAAGAGCATTGACTTGAAAATGCCACGCCCACTATTTGTCTCTGCAAGTTCAAGTTAGTTCTCAAAACACAATGATGGATACGAGCTATAGTACATGCAACAGACTGGTTGATATAGTTGTTTTTTATAAATATGTGATAAAGTAACCAAACCATACCCCATGATGTGTGAGTGGCAGTGTTGGTATTCAGGGTATGTACTCATGCTTGCAGTATATTCCTTTCTGCCACAATGTCAAGTATATCAAATCAAGGCATCATTTCAACTTACTATTTGTATTGTTAATTCCAGAAATGTATGTAAATGATATTCAAAAAGGGACTACAGTGTATGATGCAGAACCAACCATCGTCAAAGAGACTGTTGCCACTGGTCTTGTTGATGGAAAAAACATACTTGGACCTGTTATAGGAAAATTCTGTATGGAACTAGCTATGAAAAAAGCAAAGGAAGCTGGAATCGGTTGGGTTGTAGCTCACGGTAATTGTTTATACCTGTGCACTTTTAATCACACACAATTTTTATTCCATGTGTAGACATTTAAGCAGTAATACCCATGGTAATAGGCATGGCAAATTTTAATTACATGTTTAGTTTTAAAAAAATGTACTGATTAGAATTATATTAATGACTATATGTAAATATGTCAACAAATGTCCTTGCAAAGTGTTTTTTACAGTTTTAGTGAGTTTCTAGAGGCATCCAGAAGAGAAAATGTTTAAGGCAAGTTGATTAATGATATGCAAATGGGGAAAAATATTACTGGAATTGGTCGAGTAAAAAATCATTTACTGACATATGTAACCAATTGCTATCTAATAACCAGTACAATAATCTTTATGCAATAAAATAGATAGAAAACATATTATTTAGTATTACAGTTATCAAAGAATTATTATTACTTCTAAGCTTACATAAGAGAGTACTAAATAAGACTAAGATGCAAAAACTGTCGATAAACATTATATCATAATTTATGGAATCTTCTTAGAAATGGACTCTCTATGAATGCATAAATGTGTCTGTTTCCAACCATTTTTCAGCCATACATAAATAAACTTTGTAAAAGACAACATGTAATGTGTAAATTAAGTAGGTTTAATTTTCACTTAGACTGTTCATTCATAACACGTAGGTAGTAATCATTACGGTATTGCTGGATGGTACACATTGATGGCAGTAGAGCAGGGTCTCCTTGGTATGTCATTTACCAACACCTCGCCATTGGTTGTACCTACTAGAGGCAGACAGGTTAGTAGAAAAACAAAAGATTTGTCATGTGTGGATTTCATGTATGTATGTATGTATGTATGTATGTATGTATGTATGTATGTATGCATGTATGCATGTATGTATGCATGTATGTATGTATGTATGTATGTATGTATGTATGTATGTATGTATGTATGTATGTGTGTATGTATGTATGTATGTATGTATGTATGTATGTATGTATGTGTGTATGTATGTATGTGTGTATGTATGTATGTATGTATGTATGTATGTATGTATGTATGTATGTATGTATGTATGTGTGTATGTATGTATGTATGTATGTACAGTAGAGTAGGGAATATTTTATTTGACTTGAAATTACGTCATACAAGAACATAATTTATGGTCAATGATATACAGATACAGTGTAATAATAATAATAACGACTTTTATTTCAAAAAAGAAAAAGGGTGACCCTGTTAGGTCCAGCCTAATCTTCCCAGGGGCCCTAAAGCAAATGTACACAATACAAACAACAAAAACAAAACAAGGTAACACACATAAAAATTGAAAAACATTAAAAAGTATGAAACGTAAAAGAGATAAAATTGTAAGACCACAGACAATGTAAAAGGATTAAAGAGATTCAAATAGGTATGAATTTAAAGATTTTTTGAAACAAGTTAAATTCGTAATACTGATAAGGTGAGTAGGTAAAATGTTCCAAAGTTTGGAGCTTTCAAAACTAAATGACTGAGTAAAAATACGACAATTTGGAAATGGTAAATACAAAAGATTGTTGGTGCAGGAACGGGTACCCATTTGGTTACTTGAACTCCTTTTATGAAGGAGGTCAGAGAGGTACATAGGAGCCAGGTTATGTAGACATTTAAAAATCAGAATGTACTTATTAAATAGAAATCTCTTTTCAAGTGGTAAAATATGAAGTCGTTTAAAAAGGTCAATACTGGAAATCCCTTTGGATTGCATTTCAATGGTAGAAATATTTAAAATTAGCCGGATTGCACGCTTCTGAAGTTTATATAATTTGTCAATATCACCTTTACTCGCATGAGACCATATGTTGCAACAAGTATCAAAAAAGGGCTGAATATAACTAAAGTAGAAAAGTTTTTTAGTAGATACATCTAAGTATTTAGCAATGTGACGAAGAGCTGCAAGATTAGAAGATACTTTTGCATGCAAATGTTGACAATGTGAAGTCCATGAGAGTGTAGAGTCAATGATAAGTGTAAATTTATATGTAACTACACAACAATAAAATAATACTAAACTACTAATAATTTCAAAAAAGTTATGTATGTATGTATGTATGTATGTATGTATGTATGTATGTATGTATGTGTGTGTGTGTATGTATGTATGTATGTATGTATGTATGTATGTATGTATGTATGTATGTATGTACAAATGTATGTATGTATGTATGTATGTATGTATGTATGTACATTTTTGTATGCATGTATGTGTGTATATATGCATGTGTATATGTATATGTATGTATGTATGTATGTATGTATGTATGTATGTATGCATGCATGTATGCATGCATGCATGTATGTATGTATGTATGTATGCATGCATGTATATATGTGTCTGTCCATCTGTGTGTGTGTGTGTGGGGGGGGTTGTGTGTGTTGTATATGAAGACATATCTATGTATGTAATGTTCGTGAATTTTTCTTTTTTTTCTAAAATTTGTCTAGATTTATTTTCAATAATTTATAAAATTATGATTGTGCTCTAGCCTGTTGTTGACATTAATCTGCTTATTTCCAAGACCATTAGTCTCTGTATGGTTTTGGAATCATTAAACTATATAAATGTTAATTAATTGTCAACATTTTTGTTTTGACTGAATACAGGGTATTCTTGGAACAAATCCTATCTCCTGTGCTGCACCTGGTAAGAATGGTGACAGTTTTGTATTAGATATGGCTACCTCATCTGTAGCACTTGGAAAGGTATGTAAGGGTTTGTATGTTTGAGATGAGAAGTAAAGATCACAACTATGTGTAATTATAACACAATGATCATACCATATTGATATGAAAACGATAGTATTCATCGTCATCCATTCAAATGTTGAAAATAGCGCTATAGGTGTTACATATCCCAACTGCTGACATTCCCACCAAATTTCATACCAAGCTGTCAAGTAGTTTTTGCCAAAGATGACATTTGTTTGAGCCAAATCACACACCAGTTGGGCAATCATTTTATTTGAACAAATTCCTGACTATAGACACCCAAAGTAATATCCCCACTTAATATCAAGGCAATCAGTCCAGCGGTTTTTGACTTAAAGTCATTCACATTCACAAATACACACACACACACACACACACACACACACACACACACACACACACACACTGACTGAATCAACGTCAAAATTGTATTTCACAAGATGCTTTGGAGCACATCAAAATTGAATCAATATTTTGTTTGATTAATGTACTGTCTAGATTGAACTTAATGATCGTAAAGAAATACCTATTCCAAATGGCTGGGGAGTGGACTCCAAAGGAAAGGTAATAGAGAGATTGCATCACTTCTTTCTGTGTTCTTCAAGAATTCAATTTGTTTAGCTATAGGGTGGATAAAAATAGCATTCTGCTTTTGATTTTGTCACAACCATGGCATAGTAATTATGTACCCTAAACATGAGTACACTTTTCCACCTAAAATTTATGAAAATATTGTTCCATTAAAGATTGATACCATATTGCTTATTGTTACCTGCCAAGCATGGTATTTGTAGTTAGTAGGTGGTGGTTGTCAGTGTGTAATGGCCCCAATGGCAATTCAGTTCTTATCCATGTGTCTGCAACATATAGTCAATCCTTAATCTCTGTCCCCTTTAGTAGATTTTTTGGAACCTGAGTAGCACCCAATACATCTAAAGTTATTCTGAGTAAATAGAAATGTCTTCTTTTCATTTCCCTTCAATTCACCATACTACATAGATCTACATTCAGTCTTTTTTTCCAATTCATTGTGCCATGGTAGATATGAGCAAATGAGGATTAAAACTCTCTATATAAGACATGACAAAGAAAGAAGCAGCTATGAAATCAGTATAAAACTAATTCATGTGTGTCTTTACAATTGAATCAGTTTAAAACAGAAGTAGAACTATTTGAATTAGCCAGTGGTGTTATTGATATTTGTAACTAAACATGGCAAGGGTTGATTTTCAAAGTGTACAGTTAAGTACTAAACAATTCTGGCCAATAGTTCTTGAGGCCAAAATCAAATAGTGTTCCGTGTGGCTACTCAATGCATCATGCTGTCTTTCTGCACCACAGGAAACCAATGATCCTAAAGCTGTACTTGATGGTGGTGGACTACTACCAGTTGGTGGTTCTGAAGAATCATCTGGTTACAAAGTAAGCATTAACAGCCAAGTTAACTCTATTGTCATGTGGAACTTTATCAATTTGTGTCAAGCCACAATTCAGAAAGATGAACTTAATGATTTGATTGAATAATGTACCAGCTGCAAAATGGGTATAAGTTGTTACTAGACCAACTGCTGTGACAACAAAAATGTCAATTTTGATACTTTGTAGCCGGTTACTATGACTACACTACTGATGGTTTCAGAAATTTTGTGAACACATATAGTTTTTATGTATAAGCAAATGACAACAATGTCAACATTTCTGTATGCTTACTCTCAGATTAGGATTGTTTGATCCCAGTGTACCATTTTGTATCTTAAAAAGGGGTATGGTCTTGGTATGATGGTTGAGGTGTTTTGTGGTATAATGGCAAATGGTGAGTTTGGTCCCAATATCAGGAGATGGAAGGACACCACGAGAGTTGCAAACTTGGTAAGACATTTGTATCACAGATGAGAATAATGTACAAATGCAGTGAATCTGTGATGAGTATTGTGATACTGTTAAAATTTGTTAAGGAAACTTTTCATCAATCCTTAGATTATACTAAAATATACATGATTTTTCTGTCAAGTGATTTCAATCAGGTAGTTGTGGACCTGAAATCCACAAAATTCAACAAATGGAAAAATTATCTTGTCATTGGTACTTTTATTGGTCAACAGCAACAACATTATATTTCATACGAACATTTCTGTAGTGATAGATGGATGTTACAAGAAATATGATGATGATGATGATGATGATGATGATGATGATGATGATGATGTGATGATGATGATGATGATGATGATGATGATGACTTCTTGGAACTCAAGGGGTTGCTTTAGCTACATTTCAGTGACTTTATCATATACTGACATTAATCTCGATGTGATTTTAACCCTCACTTTTCATTATGTGGGCACCCTCTTCTGACACTTCTTTTGAAAACGACTGCAATGTTGGTAACTGGAATATGACGTAATGTAATGAAAGCTGTGTATAATTATAAGTTAATATAATAGATATTTTGTATTTATATTTTGTAGGGTCAGTGTTTTGTGGCCATCGATCCTGATGCATTTGCTCCAGGTTTCCCTGACAGAATGCAGTCACTGATAGACATTTGTCGTAGTCAACCACCAGTAGGTTTCATCTACCAATTAGTAAATGGATCATTTCTATCAGTCTCAATGAAACTATATACCGTGCAATCACTCATTTGAGCCAATTTCAAGTAAAGTGAACATTGCTCTTGATGGCAATATTTAGGAAAAGAATTGTTAAAGTGATAAATACTAACAAATATGTCTTATCAATATAAGTTCAGAGTCATTGTAAATATGATACAGAACAATCTTTAATAATTAGATAACAAAATTAATAGTCCAAAATTTGGTCAAAATCAAATTTTGCTTATGACATAGAAATAACTTATGATAGATCAATTTCTGAAGATACAAATGTAGTACAAATGTACATCATATAGCAATATTAATGATACAATTATTCAGATAACATTTTGTATATACTATGTAGGCTGAGGGTGAAACAGAAGTTCTAGTTCCTGGTGATCCAGAGAGGCAACATATGAAGAAAGTAGATGAAGAGGGTGGTGTACGATATCACATCAATCTTATAAATGCTATGGTATGTCACCTTGTTGATAACACATTTTTTCTATTGGTCATACAACCTGTGGAAAATACCAGTGCATTTGCTTGAATGAAGTAAGCCAAAGAAAGACTTCACCACGCAAAGACAACATTTACACAAGATACTACTGATACAAAAATGAGAGCAGGTTCCTTTGATGTAGGTTTATGCAATGCCTTTTATTAGTTTGTTTATAGCTGTGGAAGTTAAAAATGGAAAAGTAAGTCGTATGCAATATTATGTGTAGTGTTCTATCAGTAAACAGAGTTATGTATGGATCCTGGTTCCTGTGGTGTTTATGCTTTGATAGGTTACTGACCCTAATTAAATTGTATGTCTTTGCATGAACCTTGTCTGATTCCTGCTTACCACAAGCAAGCGAATGCACCAGTGTATTTTTGCAGGTTGTATTCTAAAAATCAAGAATGACTCGGGTCTCTGTTAAAACATTCTGAACTCTGAACAGGATAAAACTGAAACATTGTTTTTGGTAAGGTGTGGGGGAACCCCTGTTAACAGAGAAGGGATATCTGGTAAAATTTGCAAAGCTTTCTATACCATGTACCTTAATTTTGATGGCGAACCCTGGTAAAATGATATATGGGTAGGCTGTAGAAAGTTGCAGTCTATGTAGGAACATGTATTTTAGAAGTATGTCTTTTTATTTAATCTTACAGGAGAAATTAGCAGCTGACTTGAAAGTCAAACCAATGGAAACAAAGTGAACCATCTCGGCTCCTGTAACCAGTTGTGTGATGGTGGCAAAGTGGCAGGAGTGATGATGAATTTAGAGGACATTGAACTCTGGAGACCACAAATTACAGAGTATATAGGGAGTATTCACCAGCACACTGTATGTAACATATACATATTACAATCAAAGCTAATCATCTGAGAAGTTAATGTGGTTATACTTGATAATTAGCAACATATTTACTGCTGAATATAGGGAAGATTGCACAATGTCGCACAAGCTCAATAAACGAACATTATTCATTTAGGACAAACCCCCCCCCCCCCCCCCCCCCCTAAACATCACATGTTTATAGATGATGTAAATCATGATAAAAATTGTAGCGGTCACACCACTACGATCGATGCAATGTAAAAACATGATAGTAAACATGAAGTTCTAAACGTTATGAACCTGTTTACTGAGATGTTGGTAAACATATCACAATACTGCCATAAATCCAGCACAGTATTTCACATTTTTATAAACTTATCAACATCTCAGTAGTAAATACGGAAGCTTTTATCCTTAAAGGCATACAAGTATTTTTTTGAAACTTTGTTAGAAGTGCAAAAATGAAGTTCAGCAATTGCATTGATGACTCTTCTCCACTATAACCCTGAGGCATTCAGTAGTAGATCTAAACTTTTCTCCACTACAACCCAGAGGCATTCAGCAGTAAATCTAAACTCTTCTCCACTACAACCCAGAGGCATTCAACAGTAGATCAACACTTTTCTCCACTACAACCCAGAGGCATTCAGCAGTAGATCTAAACTCTTCTCCACCACAACCCAGAGGCATTCAGCAGTAAATCTAAACTCTTCTCCACTACAACCCTGAGGCATTCAGTAGTAGATCTAAACTCTTCTCCACTACAACCCAGAGGCATTCAGCAGTAGATCTAAACTCTTCTCCACTACAACCCTGAGGCATTCAGCAGTACATCTAAACTCTTCTCCACTACAACCCAGATGATTGGTTATGATTATAGATGTATATATATGTTACACCCAGACTTTTGGTGAATGCTTATTTTTTGCATTTGCTGATGAAATTGAACCTCAACTAGTTAAAAATTCGAAGTATTTTGAAAAGCGCAAAATATTTTTGTATTTGTGAAGCAAGTGGTCAGTAAATAGGGTATAGTCTGGACAGGGTATTAATTTGTAAATATGATTTACAAATACAATGTAGTTCATCACAAAGTGAAAAAAGTGTAATACATAAATGGTTAATTTGGTCATTTTTTATGAGATTGCATAATTTACTACACATATACAGATGACATTACATAATCTAGTACACATATATTGATGACATTACATAATTTAGTACACAAATACTGATTCTGATGGCATTCCATAAGTACACATATACTGATGACATTCCATAAGTACACATATACTGATGACATTACATAATTTAGAACACATATACAGATTGATATTACATAATTTAGAACACATATACAGATGACATTACATAATTTACTTAGTACACAAATACAGATGACATTACTTAATTTAGTACACATATACTGATGACATTACATAATTTAGTACGCAAATACTGATGACATTGCATAATTTAGTACACATGTACAGATGACATTACATAATTTAGTACACAAATACTGATACTGATGGCATTCCATAAGTATACATATACTGATGACATTACATAATTTAGTACACATATATTGATGACATTACATAATTTAGTACACAAATACTGATACTGATGACATTCCATAAGTACACATATACTGATGATATTACATAATTTAGTATATCTGATGACATTACATACTTTAGTATACATATATTGATGACATTACATAATTTAGTATACATATATTGATGACATTACATAATTTAGTACACATATATTAATATTGTAAGGGTACTCCATGCTAACAATGCCAGGAGGCGATCAAAGTCATGATCTTAAAAAATACACTACAATTGTTTAATCATAGTTCTATATTAAATTTGACATTACAAAAGCTGTACAAATTTCAACAGTTTGGGTGGGGGGGGGGGGAGATGTGTGTATGTTATTGTGTTCACGTCTTCCAATAGTCTGACTGAGGAAAATGACAATTTTTTAGATGTCTGAGGATGTACTGGGACTTCCTTGTCACCCTAATTGATAGATTGTTTTTGTGTTGTATCTTTAAATGTATACCTGTCCCCAAGGGCCAACCACTTCCTGTTTTATTATAGATTCTGATGTAGTTTGCTAGCACTCCTTGTCTTGTACATGCGAAACACTTTGTCATTGCATTTAAAGTGTGATCACATTCGTGTGTTACATTGTCATTTTCAATTTTTTTTAAATGTAGACATCACTTGACTAAATGATCTTTATACAGTAAGCTTATTCTATATAATTTTTTTTATGAATACGACACAATAAAATGTTGAATTGAGCATTCCTTTAATTGTTATCTGGTATCTATGCCATCTGTGTGTGTGTGTGTGAGAGAGAGAGATAGACAGACAGACAGACAGACACACACACAGACAGACAGACAGACACAACAATAAAGACTTCCATAACAGTATCTCAAGCTCTTACAAAACATCCTCTTCACTGTCACCCACGTTCTGTTTAATCTAACATTCATTTAAATAGACTTTCACTATCGTTCTAGATTAGATGACATGTATTTTGGATATCATGTTTCTAATCATGTATCACATTTCAACAATACGCCATTTGCAATACAGGACACATGTACTGTGCAATGAAGTTTGGTATACAGATGCTGTGAGAGCAAGATTAAAACTGGCAAGATTTTGAACTATTACAATCCATGATTATTTATTAGCCACATTAGCATGTTAATTTCATGGAAAATAGCTAATGATTTTTGTATGTGATATATTTTTGTCGAATTGTACTTATCCTTGTCTTTTTAATATACAACATTGTGTTTTAGTCTGTTGTCTTTTTTTGTCTCGGCCTCCTTGCAGAGCTACCAAGGATAAATAAAGTAAACGATTCATTATAATTTACAGATAGTAGGACAACACAAAAGTTACAACAATTAGGCAAGAGACATTACTAGTCATTTGATGTAGTGATATTTAATGTGAATATTCAAATTTAGACAAGAAAGTGATGGAAATACATTAGCTTTACTATTGTGTACATAAGTCGGTAAACAACTAATTGAAACTTGTTATAACGTGGTCAATATAAAAAAAACCCTGTGCATACTCAGTTTTATTTATTTTAAAAAATGAACATTGCAACTTCAAAAAATATTGCTCTTAACCTCGAAAAAATGTTCCCCTTTGAAAGAAGTGATCAAACAGTGACGTATGTTGATGAAAATTTCTTTCTTTCAAGTTCGTTCCATGAATCATACAAACAAAACAAAGTACTAAAAGGGAAAGGGGTGTATGCCAGATATGGAGGCTTGTCATTTTAGGATACAAATACTACTGGTAAGTCACACAAAGTAAGATATGGCATAGTTGGTAAGACATTTGCCGTGCCAGAAAATGAAATGTGACATTGTTACACTAAAACATAATTTTACAAACTAGACGATATTTTTTTACCATAATATTACTAAGATTTTGTTAGATGACATTCTGATTCAAGTAAACTGTTTTGTATTGTATTGTACAAGTAAAGTGAATGTTATTTGCTGTAAAGACAGGATTTAGAAATGAAAAAATCCATGGCAAGTGTTTAAAAATGCCGTGTACATGTATTTGGTCAACACCAATCAAGATTGGGGGGGGGGGGGGGGGCACTGCAACTAGCAGTATCTCCAAGCCTAAGTTAAAGCTGAAGCAGACCCGTTGCCCCCCCCCCATTATTTTGCACCCCAGCCCGTTGCCCCACGGCCTTTTGCCCCCGGCCTGTTGCCCCCGACCTATTGCCCCTTTGAACGGCAGTCATTTTTCTGAGAAACACACCTCCCTGTCAACAAAGAAGGAATACCCAAAAGGGAAACGGACAATCTCATTAACAAAGTGCATTATACTTGCAAAGCTGTCAATTCATCAACTTTAGACGCCAGCATTATCATCAAAATCCTGATGTCACCTGACACTATAAGGCTTTGGTCATTTTTAAGTTAACTTTATATGAAAGTACACATAAATCAATCCATGATGTACATGTCATTCAGCAAAAAAACACACAATAATAATCAGTGCTTATTCTGTGAGCCATATAATAATTTGTATGGAATAGTTTGTTTTGAATTTGAGTAAAGTGAGTAAAGTAATCAACAAATAGATAAATCAAAATATTTAAGAATAAAATCCGTAATAATGGTTGAAGTTTTTTGTAGTCATTCTTTCTTATTTCCTATATTGAGGGAAATTTGTCATAAATCTGTACACGAACGGGACAAGAATGCCAAGTAAGTGTACGATCAAGTTAGTCACATCTAGTATTTTAGGCGGGAAAAAATAATCGTGTTTCCGATAACATGGCCTCAGAAAATAGGGTAGGTAGGTCGGGAAATTTATTTTATTTTATTTGATCTTTTTAATTGTTTTCATTTTTGAAAAAATATTGCTTCAACCCAAAAGCAAACAAAATGTCGGTCAGAATATTCCGTCTGTGGTACACTTTAATTGATGAAATATGAACATACATCATGGGGAGAGAAAACAGACGTGCATGAAGGTCAAGAAGACAAGAATTTCTTTACAAAAAATGAATGTTTAGAGTCGGAGGCTTATACTAGGATCGGTCAGGTTATTGGAAACACATTTTTTTATTTTGGCCTTATAAAAGATTCCGTTTCTTCATGCATTCTGTCTTGAGTTCTCGAACTATTATTCAGGCATTTCTTCAAGGGCAGAAGAAGGTATGTTGTTTCGTGCTGTCTTTTGCGGCATGTCATATAACTGAGGCACTGAAACAGGTAGGGACGATTGCAGTTCACCGATATGAAGAGCTTGTGGCTTCGAAGTCGGTGATGATTTGACCATGTTGCTCTCTCTACCCACATTATCTGGAACATTGATGTTCAGCTCGCCCTGGCTGTCTGGATCGTCGTCAAATTCACCACCAGGCAGTCGTCGTCCAAGTAGCCAAAAAGTGGTCATTGTATCCTTTCCCTGTTAGTGAAAATATAATCATACAAAATAAACTTCTAAAATTGAACATTTGTTGTGTGACTTTGTTCAAGTAAACATCAACTAATTTTCTGTGAAGATCAAGAAAAAGGTTAGCGGTCACCGTCACGGTGTAAAATAAAAGTCAAAATAAACGACTGGTCTAAATGTTATCACAATTTACCCATTTTAGAATCCAATTATTATCTTTACAAAATTGTTCAAGTTCATCACCAAACAATGTTTCTAAATTAGAGTTGAAATCCCCAAGGACAATAACATTAACGGTCTCCATATCCTGGATCATGCTATCGATTTTAGCTAAATAATTCATATAATCATCATAGTTATCTCTCGAACATAAATCTCTCGTAAATAAGCACAAATTATAAATAGATTTGTAGCTGTAGTATTTAGTTCGACCCCGATAAGTCTAGTGTCATTCAATAACTTTAACTTGATACTATGGCCGAGTGACTTTCGCCACATAATTGCTACTCCCCCATAGGGTCGTCCAATCCGAATACCAAGGTCGTCATCCATGGCAGAATATTATTATTATGCGACAACTATTGTTATTTACTGTTGTCATGTCGAGTAAAACTAAAATTAAAGTTTCTAAAAGTACGTTCGATTCAGGTGAGGGGGCAAGAGGCCGGCGGGGGGGGGGGGCAAAATGACAAGGGGGCAAAAAGCCGAGGGCAATGGGCCGGGGGGGGGGGCAAAATGACGAGGGGGCAACGGGCCTGCTTCCAATCCAATATGGCCGCCGCATGCTGTGTTATAAAATTTCGTCGATTTCCTTGAAAACAAGATAGTGAACTCAAATTTCTTTCGTTTTATTTCAAATGGATAAAATGGAACACACTCTGTCCTTCATTGACAAGAAATAAGACATAGACTCCACCCTAACCATAGATTACACTGTCTATGTCCTACCTTTGGGGAAAACATGACAAAACGTTATTGATATAATTGATGTAAAAGTGAATATCAATAATTGAAAAGATCATTGCCACACCTTAAAAAGCGAGAAATATCACTATTTGTGGTCAACATACATTAAGGAGTTGTGGCAGTTTAACGAGAGGGGAGAAGAGGAGCACAAACTATAGAGGGGAGAAGGACCTGGGAGGAGAGCTAGAGGTGTAGACTTTTCAGTAAGAACGTACCTTTAAGTAAGTATGTACTTTTATCAACATCACACCTCTTTCACGCAAAGCAAATATTCCCATTTCTTTAAGTGGCCAGTATGTCGCTTCACTTATTTGGATACAGTTTGCTGCAAGACAAGAATAATATAGATATTAGTTCCTAATTGTGTGCGTATGTGTATGTGTGTGTGTGGGGGGGGGGCACAAAACCAATGTTAGTGCTCTTCGCTATAAAAGCACAAGATCAACTTGATGTTTCTCTGAAATCGCAAGTAATCGTACTCGCAATGTAGCCAGATATGAACTATACATTCCAAATCACAGAACACAGATTTTTAAGACGAGTTTTAGATATAATGGTGTTAAAATATGGAATTATTTAAGTGTTGATGTCAAATCCTGCAGAACTCTTCAGTCTTTTACAATGTAAACGTATACATGTAAATTTCATCTTTTAAGAAACCGTTAGTTTTGTAGTGGTCTCTTCTGGCTTTTTCCATTTTACAGCATTTTGTATTCGTTTCATTCGTTTGTATTTTTACTTCTTGGTATTTTTAATGTATATATTGTATATTTTTATCTCGATACTGTGTGAGAAGAGCCTTTGGCTCAACAGTCTATATCGAGTTTAAATAAAGTCAAATACTAATTATAATAATAAAAATGTATCTATTTCCGGGAGTGGTGATCCCCTTTAACGTGGACCAGTCTTTAACCGAGGTCTTGGCGCTAGTGTACAAAATACAAACACATAATGCAAACTAAAGTATTTGTATCGAATTCGACGTAGTTTGATAGATCCGAGGTGGTCAATCACGCACAGAGAGGTGTTTTCACTGGAATCATCCGCACGTAATATAATCCCCATATAATATAAAAGAGTTAGCCTGAAACAAAACATCGCCCGCCTCACATCTTACTAACATTGCTACATTTCGTCGTCCGGTTCTACAAAAGTCAAAACTTTAATTTTGCTACATTTGTTTACATTGTATTATCTGGCATGGCAACATTCTTACCAGCATTGCTATATTTATTTGCATGACTTTTAGGTGTATCACATCTTTAACATGTAAAAACCATTAAGAAGTAGACTAACTTTGTCGAGTCTGACGTAAAATGTAGCAATGTTAGTAATAAACATTGTTGTCAAGCCAGAGCAAGTTTTGTTTCGTAGGTTATTTTACTTCTATTGTAAATTTAGATGTTTCTTTGCAACTGAATCATACTTACGCATTCCAGTAGACTCAAGGAACATGGCTATATTAACGGCATCCCCGAGAATGTTGTAGCGAGGAATCACATTGCCAACAATACCAGCTACAACTGATCCAGTGTGTACACCAACACGTACTGATAATCTAGTACCAATCACTGTCGGAATAGTTAGGTGACGCATAAAGCTGACCAGTTCTAAAGCCAAAATAGCTATTTCAGAGGCATGACGTCGTCCATTCCTGTTTGGTACACCTGTTTTGAACGTAAACATTATAATTGTAGCATTCAGGTGAAAAATGTATGTATAGTTTGGTGTGGATTGGATATTATAACAGTAGAAGGCAAATAGGGAATGGGAAATGAATATTCAAGGTCCCCAAAATATGTATTAATGGGAATATGTTTACAATTGACAACAGTTTCAGACTCGGAATAAGACGCTTTAAGAGAGCCTTCACTAATTTCAGGGGGGGGGTGGAGGAATTAGGGGTGGGTAATTTTTTACAAATCGGTCCTCGGGGAGGGCCATATTTTAGAAAATCGAAATTAGGGAAGGGTTACATTTCACTTCGACTCGTTTTTTTTATCTAACGCACTATTCTGTGATTTTGGCATGATCCCACCACTGCCACCAGTTCCAACCCCAACTGCAACCATACCCCACCAATGCCAATATCATGATTCTCCATGCAATAGTTTTAAAACAATTTGAAAACTTACCTTTTTAAGTCGTTTTTATAATAATTAGTAATTTTACATATTTTACCTTATTGTATGTGAACCTTTTACTAATTATGTTTCTAATATCGGTACATTTTTACCATTTTTTTCAAATAGTGTATTTTTGTTGTCTTTTATGTCTGTTTTTTGTTTTTCCAATCAGTTGTACAGCACATTGTGATTATTTTTAATGTAATGCGCTTTATAAGAATTAAAAAGTATGATTAAGATTATCATAGCATATCAGTGACATACAGTGAATTAACTGTTAGTTGTGGTGTGAGGGGGAGCGGGGTCTCAACAGTAAAACGGGAAACAGCGTGGCAAAATATTGGGGATCAGCCAGTTAAATCCAAACGTAGGTTTTGCTTTTAACACAAACACAAAATCACTGGTGGGAAACAACAGTGCCTTTAAAACTACCGATGTGATGGGATCTTACTACAGAAAAATTCAGTCTCTAGTGGGATTCGAACCCAGGACATCTTGACTACAAATATTGAGCTCTAACAACTACGCCATGGGGGGGGGGGGGGGGGGTTAAAAACTATGTTTAGATACTATATTTGAACAGGGGGGAGGTCATATTTTATAGAAAAGAAGTTGAAAGATGGTCATTTTTAGCGCAACGGACGAGGGGGAGGGTCACAATATGCTACAGACCAGGCTTGATTTTCTCCAGCCTTCCGTCTTGCTTGTAATTTCTGAAGGCTCCCTAATGTTAAGTATTATGTGTTTGGGTCCCTATTGTTAGGATAATGATAAATACTTACCTGACACTACCATGTACGAGTTATCAACTGTTTCCAATTTGTAGACATCATATCGACTGACAAGGTTGTCGAAATGGGCATACACCTTGTTTAATATTTCAACGACCGTCACCGGGGAGCTTTCCGAAACTAACCGAGCAAATCCGACAATGCTCGACAGGGCGACTGTAGCGTCGGTGTATGATTCGGCATTGATAGTTTTGTTCAATTTCAATTGGTCAGCGACCTGCTTCGGTAACATTTGGAATAATATTTCTTCAGCCCGCTTGCGTTGTCTGCCAAGAGATCTCGTCTGGTTTGCCAGAAGAACGGCATAATTTTGGATATTATTTGTGAGTGTCTGTACAGCCCTGATCATGAAAACGCACATAATGCACATGACAACCATGATACCGATCTGGAGAGCCAAATCTCCTTCATCTCGTCGCACCAGCTCTTCTAGCTTCACCAGTATAATGTCCGCCATTTTACGTTGGCTGTCTTTCAGTGTGTCTATATAAATGGTCATATTATCAAACCAATAGGTACTGTCTGCCCAAGAAGGTGGACGTGTCAGGTTATTAAATCTTATCGGCTGACGGAGCTCTTCGATCGTACCACGAAAGTCGTAGTCTAATTCTTGCACCTTATTCTCGAGAATTTCGTTCAATATCGGAGAATACTTCTGAGAGGCCAATATGTTACTATCACCAACCTGTATATCAAGAACAAACCAAAATCGAACGAGTTACTACACAAGGTACACATTTACCCGACATGGGAATCGAGTAAACTGCAATGCATTGGTATATCAACTTCCAAATCTAGATTTATCGGTCTGAGGATCATGAACAATTCTCGCTATCTGCAATACAATTCCATGCATCGCTAAGGAGTCAAATGGAACGCAGTCTCGCGACCGCGCTTGCATTTGTCGACACCTACACTTCTGGTCGCCTATATGTCAATTACACGTGAATGTTTCTTCCAAACAGTTTAATTTGTAACAAATAAGATAAACGCAAGTTTTAAGCTCATATACTTATGGAGGTAGGAAAATTAAATATGTACAGTATCTTTCCAGAGCAAAATTACAAGAGATGTCTACAACTGAAAATGGGAAAGAAACATTCCTGTGTATTAGTATAGCCGACCGGAAGTGTAGTTGTCGACATTAGAACGCGTTGTCGCGCGACCTCGTTCCATTTGACTCCACAGTAATGTGTAGAATTGTATTGCAGGTAGCGAGAATTTGTTCATGATGTACAGACTACCATTTCATCAAATTTAAGATGAGACGTACTCAAACCAAAGAGTTGCTCCCATAAAAAACGAGACGTGCTCCAACCAATTTGAAAAAAAAAGAGAGACGTGCCTTGATTGAACAACTGTTTGTTCGAGCACGCCATTTTTTTGGGAGCACACCACTTTTTCATGCGGTAGCTGGGTGACACTGATGTATGATGTTAGCGACTCTTTGGTGGGAGCTCATCTCTTTTTTGATGCGAGCGACTCTTTGGTTGGAGCATGTATCATCTTTGATGGGAGCGACAGTGGTGAGAGCACATCTCTTTTTGATTGGGAAAGCCACTTTTTGATTTGGAACCTCTTTTTTGATAGAGCACGCGCACCTCTTTGTCCCTAGCGGCCATCGTATCTTTGCCGATGTATAATGCCGGTTGACGTGACATACTCTTTCATTGGAGGGATACAGTAATAGGAACAAATGTCCATCTTTACCTGAAACATTTCCATGTACCATAGATAGTCAAGATGTCGCTTCAGTCCACCATGAGTATAAAATATCGCCCCCAACGTTCGTTCGATGCCAATCTGTTCCATCCCTACAATCAATAGTTGATAGGCGACCAATGTTTCCCATAACCCTTGACCTCCCGATTTCCCAACGGCTTCATACAACCAGTCGATAAAAATCTGGTTTGCTCCAGTGTAGAAGTTAATGACCTATTTTTTAACAGGAAAAATGTATGTAACATGCATGTTTAAATATCCTTAATCTGGGGGACCCCGCGGAGGATTTCCCTTTTTACATGCCCCCATGTATGCATGTATGTATGTATGTATGTATGTATGTATGTATGTATGTATGTATGTATGTATGCATGTTGACAAGTATGTATGTATGTATGTATGTATGTATGTATGTATGTATGTATGTATGTATGTATGTATGTATGTATGCATGCATGCATGCATGCATGCATGCATGCATGCATGTGTGTGTGTGTGTATGCATGTATGTATGTATGTATATGTATGTATGTATGTACATGTATGTATGTATGTATGTATGCCTGCCTGCCTGCCTGCCCGCCCGCCCGCCCGTCTATCTGTCTGTCTGTCTGTCTGTCTGTCTGTCTGTCTGCCTGCCTGCCTGCCTACCTGCCTGCCTGCCTGCCTGCATGCATGCATGCATGTATGTATGTATGTATGTATGTATGTATGTATGCATGCATGTATGTATGTATGTATACGTATGTATGTATGTATGTATGCATGTTGACAAGTATGTATGTATGTATGTATGTATGTATGTGTGTGTGTGTGTGCGTGCGTGCGTGCGTGAGTGCGTGCGTGCGTGCGTGCATGCATGCATGCATGTATGTATGCCTGCCTGCCTGCCTGCCTGCCTGCCTGCCTGCCTGCCTGTCTGCCTGCCTGCCTGCCTGCATGCATGCATGCATGCATGCATGCATGTATGTATGTATGTATGTATGTATGTATGTATGTATGTATGTATCTATGTATGTATGTATGTATGCATGTATGCATGCATGTATGCATGCATGCATGCATGTATGTATGTATGTATGTATGTATGTATGTATGTATGTATGTATGTATGTATGTATGTATGTATGCATGCATGCATACATGCATGTATGTATGTATGTATGTATGTATGTATGTATGTATGTATGTATGTATGTATGTATGTATACGAATACTTTGGAAATTTAATACTCGTAAAAAACTTCAAAGTTTCTATGTATAAAACTTCAAAATAGCACCAATGGTTCTGCAGAACTGTATGGAATGTACTGATATGAAGGCAGGGAAAATGAAAATATCTCTTTTGGACTTTAAGTCCTTTACACACAATATATTTCCATTGGGCAATGCGGGTATATTTTAAATAGTTCACAGCTGTTCTACTTTTTAGACAACTTTAGTTCCAATGCCGGTTTGTGTTGCACAGCTTGTCAACAATGCAAGTATAAATGTGAACATTGTTATTGTTAGAAGGAATTGTCACAAACTGAAATAATTTAACTATCAACATTTGCGCTTGTTATACCTTGACTGATAGATAAGTGATTGTGATGAAACAAGTCTTGTACTTTGAGAAGTGCCAGAATTGCAGGTCGATTTATGTTGCATTAAATAACCATGTGGTTTTTTCATGAACCCCCCCCCCCCTAGAAATTTGTGAAATTTTTGAGAGACAGAGACAGAGACAGAGACAGAGACAGACAGACAGACAGACAGACAGACAGACAGACAAGAACATTGGCAGGCAAACAAACTCTGTGCGTGCGTGCGTGTGTGTGTGTGTGTGTGTGTGTATGTGTATGTGTATGTCTGTGTGTGTGTGTGCAAGCTTTGTATCTATATGATTCTGTTTGCATGCCATCATGTCGTAAAATGATTAGTGTTCATGAATATATTTTCTCTGTTGAATGTCTTTCCTGTGAAGCCTATTCCTGTTGACCATATGTCCCTCTAACATTGATACAAAATATCTATTTCAAGCCTTTCCTTTAGTAATAATTAATCAAAAACATAACAATTGCAAAGTGGCCACCCAACACGCTATGGACTTTTGTAAAATTGGCAAATGCAATTTTAAGTAAAAACCATAATTCTTAGTTCATTAACATTTATATTAAGTCGTATAGGCCTGGGATACCTTAGGACTACTACATTTTTTGTATGTGGACGTCTCATTTCGATGAACTTGCCCACGTGGGGGTATTGACAGATGTACGTTGTTGGGTTGGCCATCCGGACACATTATGCTGGCTCTGTACTTAGTGGGTCTTGAAAGCACGATTATGTCTTCCCTTTCCCGACAGTAGTCAAAATATTGCGTCAGAAGCCTCAGATACATACAATATTCAGGAACAAACTTTTATATAATGCTCGATTTTACAGAACGTGGCATCACCACCCTCCTAAAGCAGAATTTTTTGAAAATTGCTATTGTCTCACCGTATCATTTTTGCTCCCATGGGAAAACTAATGATATGTCTGTCTGTCTGTCTGGCTTCTGCCTACCTCTCTACTGATTACCCAAAATGTTTCTATCTCAGTGACTTAAAACCTTTTCTTTCATATCTCCGCATATTTCCTGTGTTTACAAATTCTCAATTCGGTAACATCAGAATCAAGCTTTACTGATATTAGTGTCGGCGTTACACCCCGGGCGTTACAATTTCAATGAAAAAACTAAGGGTGGCAATATGACCAGATACATATAAATCTCTTTATTT
This sequence comes from Glandiceps talaboti, assembly GCF_964340395.1. Classification (NCBI taxonomy): domain Eukaryota; kingdom Metazoa; phylum Hemichordata; class Enteropneusta; family Spengelidae; genus Glandiceps; species Glandiceps talaboti. The sequence continues at coordinate 8,069,737 of NC_135558.1, read as the reverse complement.
ACATTTACATCGAATAGGCAATTAAGTCTCAATATCCCTTTAAGCTATTAAAGTGTACACCTATTCCCTTTCTATATGTCTAGCTGTCTTACCTCATACACTGTTGTGTTGTGAATATCCAGTGTCAGTCTATACTCGAACAGCCATGATGCAAACTCTTCCTTGTTTTCAAAGTGTTGATAGGCAGTTGTACCATATGTAGGCCAATCGAGTAGGCTTTCTAGAACTTCATCAGTCAATGGGTAGGTATTGATAAGGAAAATCTTCCTTTCTGCTCCTGGACGAGACTGTTCGAGTGAGCTGATATAAAGGGCCGTCATATCTCGTTCTATTTGAAGGGTGTGAACGAGGGTGCCAACCTGGCGACTGAACCGTACGTTCCGATGAATCTCGACAGCGTCAAAGTTCCGTAGTATGGTATTATTCAGGTCAATGACAGTCAAAGCTATCAATACTACGATTGGTACCAACGTTAAGGTCAACATTTTCAGCATTTGCTTATTTTTACCAGTCTTTGTAAGGAAGGTGGTTCTACAGAAGCCTACCCTCTTACCTTCAATCTCTTCACAGAATGATGAGCCGACATTGCTTACTTCGTGAAGTTCGGTTGATCCAATAGTCAGTGTTGGGCTGTGACTTCTTCTCATGAATCTGCAATCAAGTTTTCGTCCACAGCAACTTGAAAGAAGCATAGATAGGTAATTGTCAAAACACACACCCACCCACCCACCCACCCACACCCACACACACACACACACACTCTCTCTCTCGCTTTCTCTCTTTCTCCCTCCCTCTCTCTCTCTCTCTCACATATGTATGTATGTATGTATGTATGTATGTATGTATGTATGTATGTATGTATGTATGTATGTATGTATGTATGGTGCGTGACTAACGACGTCCAAGTGAAATCCTAATCTATCCAGAGATGACATAATTCGTTTTTTGACGTAATTTCAAACCATGAATACATGTTTAAGAAATCAACATTTGAAATTACATGTGACTTTGGAAGTTAGTGTTTAGGGTATTGCTATCGAAATTCGAAAATTCGTTTTTTGAAACGCAATCAAAATCAAACTACAAACAACGTTTCACGTTTCAACGTTTTACTGGAAAGTTAGGGGGTACCTTTCACTCGTACTATCTATTTAAGTTTCTTCGAAGTTTGCAGTTATCGAAGGAAAGCGGAAACAACAAGCAACAGTTACCGTCGGAATATGAACATAACATAATATAACATGGTGGACGTCCCAAATGTACAAATAAATTGTTAATTCGTAATCCATGTCTAGAGCGGGACCTTGTTCAGGAGCGTAATGACTAACTGACACCAGTTATCCAGCCATACAGTGATGGTTGTGTTTTGTACATAGACAATAATTGTTTTTATACAGTGAGTTATCGTCGGCGTTACATGTGTTTTCGCAATCAAATGTATTTATTGTGATGTCATTCCAACGATGTTATTCGTTCAAATATATTTGTGTTGTGACCTAGACGGGGGTGAAGAGGGGCCCGCTGCGCAACTCCATGTAAAATGAAATCAGGTGACTCTGCTGAGACTTCCAAATCCACACCTAAACTCTTGACATTCCAAACACCCAAACATTTAACTAGCTCGAGACCCTTGATCTATGTAATGATTGAGACAACAGTTGAAATAGCTAAGACCTGATCAAAACAATTGATTATTTTAGAAATAATAACAATTGTAATCATAATTTTGAGAATGCAACGAATATTCTGAGCAAAATTTAAGTAAACTCTACCCCTGAACTTGGGCAGGTCTTTCAAAATATATTCCAACCTAGAAAATGATACCTTTTCTCATACCTAATACCGAATGTTCGAATTTCGATATCAGCACCCTAAACATTAAGTTCCAAAGACAAAGTCACATGTAATTCTAAATGTTGATTTCTTAAACGCGTATTCGTGGTTTGAAATTACGTCAAAAAAAAAAACGAATCACACCATCTCTGGATAGATTAGAATTTCACTTGGACGTCGTTAGTCACGCACGATGTATGTATTGAATTGAATTGAATTGAATTTATTTCCACCAAAAAACATATGATAATAACAATGCAAAATGAAAATATCATTAATAAGAAAATGTTCTGGTGAGGACTATATGGAAATAGTTCACTTGAAACTAATCTAGTCCATAGTCCTGACAAATATGGAAAGTAACTAAATACAAGGTGTATATATAAATAATCAAATACACATACATTTGTACTTATTTACGCTTGTATACATAATATTACAAGTGAACAATACTAAACAAAAGTGATAGCACAAAGAGTACCAAACGACCAGAACGGAAACCCAAAACAAACGAAATCTATGACAACACAAAAAAAAAGAAGATATTTACATATGTACAACAATGGGGAAATAACAATCAATGAGGAAAAAAGTGTGACTTTATTGATTTCTTAAATTTATAACGTTTAAGTCTGTTCTTAACTGTATTTGACAGGGAGTTCCATTGTTTGGTTAAAGCATATTTGAAATTTTTCTGACATATTGTAAGGTTAACTTTTGGAATGGGAAGTTTACAACTGGGGGCTGATCTGGAAGGGTAGCTATGGGGTAGACGATTAGTAATGCAGTGGTATAGCGGCTATTTTGTAAGTCACAGACAAACATGCATGTTTGGAGCTTACAGAGCTTGTGGATATCCAGTATTCGTAGCTGATTGAAAAGGGGAGCAGAATATGTCTGATAATCTGAACAAGTTATAAATCGGACAAGATTCTTTTGTAGGAGTAAAAGTGGCTCAAGTAATGTACGGTAGGTGTTACCCTAAATTTCAATACAGTAACTAAGATGGGGGGGGGGGCATTAAAGTGTAGTAAAGTGTTAATGTCACAACACGATGGAAATAGAGGTAAATAAAGACATCTAGCCACTTTCAAAACATCATATTTTAATCAGATTGGACTCATGAATGTTAACTTATTTAAGGAGTTTTTTGCTTCAATAACGTAGAAAAAATGAAATAATGAAGAATGGGACACAAAAACGCACGTTTATACATTAAATTTTCTAAATCATGTTATCTGAAAGAGAAACACATAGACTTATGAAAGTATTTCAAATATTGAAGATGCGATTCGTCTAAGGTAATACCTTCTGGAGTGGGGTTGGTGAACACGCGAGTTGTCTTACCTTAAGCTTGTGGGGCGGGGGTTGGTGAATATACGAGTTGTCTTACCTTGTGGGGTGGGGTTGGTGAACATACGAATTGTTTTACATTCATGTGTATGTGTGTTGGGGTAGGGTTCGTGAATGTATACGTATGAGTTGTCTTACCTTGGTTGGTCCATTTCATTTGTAGACATCTTTTCACCACTTCGAGTTTCGAGTTCTCGTTGAACACGCACTGTCTGTTTAAAGTGGTGGTGGTATCTGATGATTTTAGCTCTCCACACCTCTTATGTATACATACAGTATCTAAAACTGTGTTATCATTGATATTTTTTCTCTTCAAAATTCCTGATCATTCGTTTTTCTGTATAATCAAAATTCAAATTTGAACGATCGCCATGGCAGTCGCCTTACCCATCATCGAGATTTGCACTAAATATTTCAACGACTAATGAAATTAATTAAGGTGTGATAGCATGCGTACACTTAGTGTTATTCATGTTCTAGTATGTGATTGGTTGTCGATCAATGGTTCGTCCCGCCCTTCTTGTCAATCAATCTTTGTGACGTGGGTGCTTTCCACGGAACAAGTTATCCATCATTCAGTGTTTGGTCTGATAAGAATAACGAAAGAATGCACCGTTTGTGTGAATGCACACATATATATGCACGACAAGTCCACACTTTGCTATACATTTTACTAAAGAGAATAATGTTGAACAGTTACGAGTGACTAGTTATAGATATCAAGGGCCTGTATCATGTCATCTTTATAATAATCAAAAACTGAGTTTGAGTTATTTAGTTTGAAAATGATTCAGTAACTATCCAGGTGGTCTTTTAAGACCTCCAAGCAGCGACCTCCAAACAGCATCTTTTATAAACGTACGTTTATAAACCATAATCTCCATCTGATGTTAGTCATTAGCGACGGGAAATGCAATGTCGTGAAGCCATTTGTACGACGGGGTGGTGTACGATGGATGAATTGAAGCCCTGTTGTCAAGGAAACAAGCTGGGTGGGCTTGTTATCGTGCTCAACCAGTGTGGGCTAAGCAGTACTATTGAATCTTTCACGTGCAGTTCTCACTCGACCATTCGTCGCAAAAACGTCTATCACCCTACGTATACATTCTCTATCCTCCCGCTGAGTTTGACTACGCTTCAAATTTATCTTCTGCTGTTACAGTCTCGATATCTCCACCCGTTAAAAGTTGTCTGCCTGTGACAACTCTACTAAGAAATTCGGGAAGCTAGAAAAAATAGGTAAGTACACGTATAATTATCGAAATGTTTCAAGTCCCTTTTTCAATCTAAGGTTCACATATTATTACCAGCTTATCAGTGGAGCCACAAGAATTAGATAGGTATATTTATTTGTCCTTTACAGGCCTTTCCTATAGCTCTGACAAGCAACAGTTCTCCTCACTTAAATTCAGCTATGACCTATGTATATCTCAACATTGTAATTTTGCAAGTGACTTAAGTTATTAGTTTATTTTATAACTTTTGTGAAGACTTTCGTTTGATATTAATTTCAAAAATTGTATAACAGGATGAGTATGCCTTTAAATTAAAATGCGAAAGGAGCATGTTGTCATGACGAATATAAAATAACTTAAAAGATAACATACAAACTTAGCATTTATGCTAGAATGCACAAGTTGATAATTACAAAAAGGATATGCAAATTTATGTAAATTTGACTGAGCAAATGTCCAGTTTCACCTTTAAGTTTAATTAGCTTTATTTAATAACGACGCTGAATTTAGGCTTGACGTAATAATGTATTGAAAAGTCAGTCGCTGTTTTCGTTTTTAAATTATTCAAAAGTGGAGTATAGAGTGGTTACATGGTCAAGCCGATCGCCCTCATGTCTACTACATGGTGACGTACTGCGACTGCGTGTATTCATCTTTGCGTTTATTCACACTTATCACTGTCAAATTATTTAAGAAAGCCGAAAGACATCCTCAGGTCACAACAAGAAAACTTTAAGGATAAGATCACGATTCCATATGTTTGAAATGTAGAACAAAATGATCTGAAACTTTATCCGTATTACGTTTTAAATGACTACCCAAACAATTTTGTGAAAATCTACGGGAAAATAAAAAAAAAATTGACGACTGCCTTGAAAACAAGATTGTGAACAAAACATATTTGTAATAATTTCTGAAGAACCAGGGACACTTTCACCGGGCAAATTACTTTTATTTTCAAGTTCAAACAAATTAGTCACCGGGGCGCATTTTAGTAACTACATTTTCGCTCACATATTTTGTGAAAGCCTTGGATCGACTTGGTCTAGCTTGTTCAGTGGCAGATTTTTTTAAATCCTTTTTTCTGTTTTCTTATTTGAGTATTTGACAACATTAATATCCAAATTGTATCATTGTGTTGTACGTTCAGTAAGATTTATTTCTTTAATATAGAGATGGGAATTATGCTGAAGTTGCTTCTACATGTATTGCTGGTGCGTTTATGTATAAACACATCATCGATTTATACGTTGTAAATGTTTGCAACTTTTTATCTTTTACAGTTTTTCATGATGAACAGAATAAATCCTGCGCCTAAATCGTCGCAAATTCGCCGAGAGGCTGACGAGTCCGCCGCAAGTAGTTATGGTTCGATGAGTAATGTGGGCTCGTCGATTCGTGAAGAACTAGAAGGTCATCAGAAAGGATTATGTCGTGCAACTAATCTTACTCAGACTGGTAAAAGGAGGCAGATGTTAAAGGTTTTAACGTTGACATTACTGCCCATTATTGTTCTCACTATACTGGCCGTCTCAGATCTTGTAAAGGTAAATTTTACCCTGTATTTTCTCAATATTCTCCTTTACTATGCTGTAGTTGTACAATTATGGGGAGGGGGGGGTCGATATGCTACGATGCCCAGAGATGACACAGGAACAATATATTTGTGGAATAAATAATTGAATTTGTCTCTCCCATTGTAGATCATTGTATTAGACTTTTCTATGTATAAAATTTTCTATAGTGGTCCTAGATACACTTTTACTGTTCTACGTCAAACTGCAATCTGTAGCTTCTTCTAGTACTGCGATATACACTGAAATGTTCTGACAGTAGTGTATGCACTGTACATACTGTATTAATCATTGTATTTCATATCTACATAACACGATCCATACAAACTTTGCATACCAATGTTTTAGAACACCAATAAACAAAAAATACACTTTATAATTCCCTGGCACTTCCTCCTCCTCCTCCTCCTCCTCCTCCTGGCCTCCTCCTCTTATTTTTAGAACCTCTCTTATGCATTTTTCTATTCTTCATACACAATTATGATAGGAAGTACAATAATTGATTTCCCATTCAATTTGAACTCACTTCATAATAATACTCACAAGTTGTTTTTTTAAATAATAATTCCACAAAATACTAGTTTTTGATTCAGTGTCATTACATCACATCGTTTTTACGCTTTGACAAATTGATACGAGAATTGAGATTTTAATGAAGGTAATCTCCGGCTAAAAAGTTGTAGATAATAAAGTCCCTAAGAATATTAAAATCGTCGAACTTTCAAACAAAAATTATCTATAAGGTGTAGAGGCCTGTTTTCCAGGGGCGTGTTTGGCCATGGTTGCAAATCAGTCTTGTGGTATTCACTACGCATAAATGGTTTCTTTTTTTTTATTTATCAAATACATAAATCAAGAACATGGGCACAAATTTGGCACTTTCATAAATTTTGCTCATTTAGGTAATTTGTTTAAATTATGTATGATCAATGATCACAATAACTGTTACATTTTGCGTCGACTGGAAATTGTTTATTAACATTTTATGAGTGCTGGCCGATAGCGAAGCACGCATGTCTGTATCTTACAAACTAACTGTAAAATAACACCGTTGACTTCTTCCCATCTTTGCGAAACACCTAGGTGAGCGACACCCAAATAGATGAGCGGGCGTAGGCCCCAAAATTATGTTTGATAATTTGAGATAAGTGTATGGTTGCTGTTACGGTTTCTATTATCCCATTTTTTCTAACGCTTCTGTTTCTCTTTATTGTTACTTACAGACTATCTATAGGAGCGTTGGCTCAGCTGAAATTCGTAGAAATGTACGTTTTAGCCGTCAAGTAGGAGTGCTTGTGCACTCTCTACAAATCGAACGTGACATGACAGCATTATACATACAATCACAGGAACAGGCTCGTCCAGGACCAGAGAGGAAGATTTTTCTGATCAGCACATATCCTGTCACAGATGAAGTCTTGGAGAACCTGGACGACTGGCCTTCGTTTGGGACGAGGGCATATCAGCATTTTGAAAATAAAGAAGCATTTATGTCATTCCTGTTTGAATATCGTTTGACTTTGGACGTCCACAACACAACCATTTATGAGGTAAGGCTTAAACCTTTGCTATTACTTTGATTAAAGAAAACTTGATCCCATTCTCACTTAAAAGCGAGAAAAAAGTCATGAGTTACAGTACACATTTTTGGAATAGAAGTCGAACTGATGTCACATTTTAGAATCCAATATGGCCGCCGAATACTGCGTTATAACTCTACGGGGAAAATAAATATTTTGTCGATTATATTGAAAATAAGGCAGTGAATGAAAAGGGCCAAGGAGCGAGCTTTCGTATCTATTTAAAAACGTTACTGTCTGCACGAAAATATTCCAGGCACTAATAACTTACAAAAGACACAGCTAGTAAAAATTGTCATTCCCTTACACACGAACAATTATTTTTTTTAAAGCACAAAAAAAAAACATTTGCAGTGATTTAATATTCATGACTTTTTTCTCATTTACAGGTGATACACTTCTACACCGACGCCACACAGATTTTTATCGACTGGTTATCAGAGGCAGTAGTTAAATCCGGAGGTCAAGGGTTATGGGAAACACTTGTCGCCTATCAACTGTTGATCATCGGCATGGAACAGATCGGAGTCGAGAGAACGTTAGGTGCCGTTTTCTATACGCAGGGAGGTTTCCGAAAACACCGCGACTACACGTGGTATATGGAAAACTTCCAGGTAAATATTCAAAAGTCCATTTACAATCACAACTGATCATGTTCAGATGCAAACAAACAACATTACTTTAAACATGTGCCACTTGTATTTGGGGTATTTTGTTTGATCAGACAACCACAATATATTTGTAGCCTATAGTAATACCTTGTAATCATGATTCACTGGGCCGCTGAGTTTTGGGTGCGGACCCAAAGTCAAATTGATTGGGGTATCTTGCAATTGCATCAATGAATTTATCCAGTGTGTGCCAACTTACGATTCTGTGTACCTTGAGCTGCCAAGTTGAGTGTTTCCCCCTTCCAAGAGCTATATCCCTAAGTATATCTATTTCCTGGCAACCCATTTCTTTACAGACATTTTAAACACCTTTTACCAAGAATTTTTATTGTGGAGCTCAAATCTATGATTAAATTACTAGCTATTATTAAGTTATTATTACTCCGGTGAACTTGTAAAAGTAGTTTAATAACAAAATTCGCTTTTTAACTTCATTGCTACTTCAGGTGGGGGAGAGAAATATCTGGACATCACAGAAGTATTCACCTTTGATTGCTGATATCTTGGAGGGTAAAGTGCAGCAAATGGAGCATGATTTCAGAGGTACCATTAAAGAACTTCGCCAGCCGATCCAGTTGAATAATCTATCCAGAGAAGCATCTTGGCAAGAAGGAACGTGGTGGTTCGACAACATGACTATATACATCGATACATTGAAAGACAGCCAACGCAGAATGGCTGAAATTATACTATGGAAGCTGGAAGAACTTAGAACTAAAGATGAAACTGAGCTGGGTGTGAGTATTGGGATAATGGTGGTTGTTGTGGTGATGTGCGCAATCATAATCAAAGCTGCTGAAGCTTTGACTACAAATATACAGAACTATGCCCTGACGTTGGCAACTCAGACTAAAGCACTGAATAAAGAACGTAAACGAACTGACTACTTGCTGTATCGCATGCTTCCCAAGAGCGTGGCTGACCAGTTGAAGCAGAATTTGGCGGTGACTGCAGAATCATTCTCCGAGGCCACTATATTCTTTTCGGACATCGTCGGGTTTACTCGCATATGCTCCGACTCTACACCGATGCAAGTGGTGGAGTTGTTGAATACTGTGTACACAAATTTCGACAGCCGTATCGATACTTACGACGTCTATAAAGTAGAAACTATTGGAGATTCGTACATGGTGGTCTCAGGTAAGACAATACCAACAACCGCACAATCAATATTTTTAATTGCGATGTAATGCAGTGATCGCATATTACGCGTATAGCTGAGTGTAGACGGATCCCCGATAGAATGTGTTCTATCAACTAACTATTTAGGAGTCTCCACAGACCAACAGCAACACATGAATTGGGAAACCCATAAGCAAATCAATCGCCCCATTAGTAGGCGTTATTTCCCCCCAAAAAAACAGTAAAAGAGCCGACTTTAAACTGCAGTTGAAACAATGCATTTTTTTTCAAATTGATTTTTTTATTGTTTCTGTTCTCACTCATTTGACTAACCGTCTTGTAAATTTTGATGTTTTATACATTTGTGGATAAGTTTGGAGTATTTTGTAAGCCTATAATTTCTGGCAATAAAAGGTATTATTATTATTTACTATTAATGAAGGAAATGTTTCAAACAGAAAATAAAATGTACATTAGTTTTCAGCGCAATTATTACAAAACTTTATTCGTTTAGCTTCCATAACGTACACATTAATATGTCTGCAAGTGTTAAAACATCACCATCTATAGTAGATGGATCACTTTACCAACCAAGCTTTTACCTGGGCCGTATCTTTATGTAAAAGGGGATGATGGCTCGCCACACATTGCGGACCACAATATCGAACTGGTTAACAAAAGTGTGAAGCTACTCTCACACTACAAAAATAGTTTAAGCTGTCTGAGCGCTACTACACTATAATACACTACCATAGACCCCCCACCCACAGGATCCTGTGGGTGGAGGGTCTATGAATACACACTAACACACTAAAGCAGTTTAATGAGGCAAAGTGACCAATGAATATATAATGTTGACTTTTGCAGGTCTGGGTCTGACACAAACAAATGGCAATCGCCATGCAAGTGAAATTGCCATTATGGCTTTGGACTTACTGAGTTGTATGGAAGGTATGGTGATTCCACATAAACCTGGAACCAAAATGACAATGAGGATTGGCGTTCACACGGGACCTGTAGTTGCCGGCATTGTTGGTGCTAAAATGCCTCGCTATTGTATGTTCGGCGATGCCGTCAATATAGCATCACGACTAGAATCGTACGGACTACGTAAGTCTATATTAACTTTCTAATTTGAGGTTCAATTATAGAAATCTATATGAAAGGGAGATGTGTTATTCAGTTTACTCTTTTTTGTCATTTTCCTTCATCCTAAGATCTTCGCAATGAATTGTAAGTGGAATATTAGTTGGGTAGCAAACAGCCCTGTAGTAATTGTGAAATATAAGTTGGGTAGCAAACAGCCCTGTAGTAATTGTGAGATATTAGTTGGGTAGCAAACAGCCCTGTAGTAATTGTGAAATATTAGTTGGGTAGCAAACAGCCCTGCAGCCCTGTAGTAATTGTGAAATATAAGTTGGGTAACAAACAGACCTGTAGTAATTGTGAAATATAAATTGGGTAGCAAACAACAGCCCTGTAGTAACTGTGAAATATAAATTGAATTGGGTAGCAAACAACAGCCCTGTAGTAATTGTGAAATATAAGTTGGGTAGAAAACAGCCCTGTAGTAATTGTGAAATATAAGTTTGGTAGCAAACATATATTAAGAGGAGAAAACATGAAAGCAAGTTTCATACCTAAAGTAATAAATACATAATTATACAGGTTGTAAAAATAACAAGCATTAATTGAAGCAATCTTGTGTATTGTATTTTAGTAGAAATTCAGAACTCAAAGAACACAAACAAGTGAAGAATTATATCGTGATATTCAATGGAAAGGTCACAAATTTCTCAAAACTAATTAATCTACTTGGATAGAATCATGAAGAAGGTGTCAATACTCATTTATTAAATTTCGCTTTTCATATGTATCTTTTCCAGCTAATCGTATCCACCTAGGAGACGTTACATATCGCATTCTTCAAGAAATCGGTTGCTTCGTCATGTCCCGTAGAGGAGAAATCGTAATGAAGGTATGTAGTATTATGTAATTTGGAACCCAGTGGAAATTTAACTGAACGCCTCATTAGCTCACAATTATCAGAAAATATTACCCTAAAACAAAATACACCATAGATATACTTACTTAAGGTAGCTAAAACAGGCCTAAAAATTGTTTGATTCCGGTTACCTCACCCCACCTAGTTTTTCACGCAGAACTTTTTTTTAGCTCCGCTGTCAGCGAAAGCTGAAAGCGTAGCTTTAGGTATAGGTGGGTATTGAGGTATAGAGAGTAGAGTGAATCATAGGTGTCCGTCAAACTTTTATATTTTTACTATCTACTCCATAAGTGACAGTCGGAATTCTTCGATATTTGGTGTGCATGTTCCCTGGGGGGAGGCTATTCAGATTTGTTCATGCCAAGTTGATCTGTGCCATTTTCAATTTTTTATGATTTTTTTTCATAAAATGTCATTTTCATCAACTCCTTGAAAACCTCTTATTAGATTGCTTTGATATCTGGCGTGTTGATGCGCAGGGGGTAGCTTACTCAGATTTGTTAATTTCAAGTCAGCACATCCTCATTTTTATTTTTTATGATTTTTTTTTTTGTAATTTGAAAAAAAAATGAATATGTTAATGAGCATAATGACCGACGCCATATTGGAAATCAGTCGACGAGACTTTAAGTAAACTGCCACTTTTCAAAAGACACTATTGACGTCAAACAAGCAATGTAATATGTGCTATAGTCATAATTCTACGCATTGGGCGCCCAAATGACAAGCGTTTGTTCGAAACAGGGTTGTAAACTTCAAATCCAATTCAGCACCCTTCTACATTATCAGCCAATCCGCAACATCCTCATTTGCATACTCTATCCTGATTCGACCAGAAGCTGAAGGTGACCTCATTCGACCGAGCGATTTTCCACAGCAAGTATCTTGAGTATCAACACGGGACGTTCTTAGTACTCACTAAAATCACACTTCAGACCCACTATAAAAGTGTGATGTTTTCAGATAACATGTAACTTGTGGTTAATTCTATATTGTCGTGCAATTTGGAATGACAGTGAACCAGAATTCAGACAACTTGCGTAAGGAAGGGCATGCCAGGCATGCGGTTGAAGTTTAAATATGGCCGACAGTTCACATGTAAAGTTAAACGACATGAACGTGTCTTGCCTTTCCAAAATGCAAATATTTGGCAAGTAAAAATAATTAAAATAATTACAACTTTAATTTGGCTTCAGACTTTGCATTATGTTTTGCGTATCTTTCCCCGTTTTACATGTAAATCCGAAAAGGTTCTCTCTCATCATGTCATCAGTGTCAGTGATCATACCGCGCGGGGTAGTCCTCGGGTGCACGAGTCTGTATTACTGACTTGACTCTAAACACCGGAGGGGGAGGGACAATTGTCAGAATCGAGTCCCGAATTCCTCCGTATGCAAGCAGGACTACGTGCGGGGCTGCTTTGAGTACGAGCGAAGTGAGGCATGTTGAGGTATTTTGTTGAGAATTATAAATATTGCGAAATGTCAAGTACAAGGTTTAAATACAATGGAATGATGAAAAAAATGGCAGAGTCTGCTGACAGGCGCCGGTCACAAAAAACACTGTGAATTAAAATATCAGACGATGTACATGTACATGTATGTATTAATCGCCGACAATCCACCCGTATGCACGAGGGACTAACCCGGAAGCAAGTCGTTGTCAGCCATACGTTACAGTGGTAACATCGTCCGAGAAATCGCTGCGTTCAGAGTGTCATTATTCACAGAATTGTTGTTTTCGAGTGAAAACCCGTCTTGAATTGTATAACTCTAACAAATGAAGACATGTCAAGTTATATTTTGAAAGTTGTATCGCTAGTTTGAGACGATTTTCTCACGTACTATAGTACTATCGAGGCTTACTTGGAAGTAGTAGGACCTTCCAGTTCATCGGGAAGTTTAGCCAGTCCGATAATTCTTTCTGGTTTAGTTTACAACACTTTTGATCACGCAGATTTTGTTGTTGTGATGAAAAGAAATTAAAAAAAGACCATTTCAACCATTTCGTTGTGTTTTCTTTGTGAAAGGTAACCGAACATGAACGAGTGTTACCACTGTAACGTATGGCTGAGAATGACTCTTCCGGGTACTTGAGATTGTCGCCGTACGGAAACTAAGATGGCGATTAATACATTTCTTCCCTATATATATCTACCACAACTAGAACAAGTTGAATGTTGTTGACTTTGTAAATTTGTTAGAAAATTGAAATTCAAATTGCCTCAAAATTATTTTAGATCCCTAGTTTATTTCATTCTTCATTAAAATTTTCCAGGGTTACAGCTGTAAGACACTGGAATTACTTATAGCCAACCTCAAAATCCTCTTTTTTTCTTTTTCTTGTGTGCATTTCCCAGTCATTTTTTTCTGAGATTTTGTGCAATTTTTCATAACAGTAGATTTTTGTTATAAAATGGTGACTATGGTATAAAAGTACAATACATTACCAACTTCTGTGTAAAATGTGTTTTATAGTGAGACATCATATGAAACCACTAACCACTTTATTGCATCGCTAAAACAAAACTGCATAGTGACTCGAAGAGCTGAAGACCTGAACCACTTCTACATGTCACCAAAATAAAAAATTAAATTAAAAAAAAAACAGCGGAGCTATTCTGACCGATAGGTCGCTTGTTACGATTTCGAGGAAAAAAAGTCGCGAAAATTGTAAAGTCTCGCAAGAAATAGTGGATGCGGAAAGTGATATCAACTCAAAAAGACAATATAAAACTGTTCTTCCAATATGTAATGGTTGTGCATCTGATGAGAAGAAACCAGTAACAGCGACCATATGGAAAACAACAGAAAACATAACTATCTGAACTTGACACTCACATATGAAAAAAAAATGTTTAAAAAAAATATAATAAAAAATCTACCTACCCCACGTGTTGTAAAATTGAACGTAATCGGAATCACAAAAAATTTTGTTAGGCCTTAACTGATTTAGTTGTGAATGAATTACAGATGATTTTCTGGTTTGCTGACAAACTGTAAGATTTGTGTGATGCCGATGTAGAGACTGATTACTAGTCGAGCATACTGCCCGTATTAAAGTCAATAACATTTAACTGAGAATTAAGAATTAAGAACAGCTGTAAGTGTTATGGAAAAGTACTTTCAGTTACAGCTATTGCTGCTTTCAAGTACAGTGCATTTCAAAATACCGTTCAACTTCTCTGTTTGATACAACCACACACAAATCATGTTTATTTGTTTAATTGGTCTGTATGTATTTCTCCAGTAACGTGAAGTTGCTTAAGAATTGTTTTTATGAAAGATACCCACGTATTGACAAATGCCACTTTACAATATGTTACAGGGTAAAGGTCAAATTGCCACCTACTGGCTACTAGGACGCCGTTCCCTTGGTGATAAGGATTTCCAAAATGAAAATCGGGCAAATTACGATGTAACATTTCAACAGCCATCTACATCAGGGTCGGTGTTTTGCTCGGTCGAACTGCAAAATTCTGCTTCCACAGACCCTGCATCTGTTCGTCAGCTTTTCGGTATCAACGACCCGAAAGAGGCACACAAACTGAAGATGTCAGCGCCGCCTGGTACCTACACACTGGGTGAGGTTGTCTGAAATAGCATATGCCAGTATCGTAGCCTGCGGAGGGACAAGGGGGCAGCTGCCCCCCCCCCCCAGATTTTTAGAAAAAAAAGAAAGTAAAAAAGCAACCTTTCGAATACATAGCGATGTTATTAAAATCGTTATTTATGTGACGATTCCTAGCACGCGCACTTTGAATTGATGGTTCACCTAAGTCAAAAGTGACTGTACTTACACTAACTCCTCGCTAATATGTCTCTCTATTGTACACTGGCTTAACTTTGAATAAACATGTATCCAGTTTAAAATTGCCATTTTTTGCAGTGTAGCGAATTAAAAATTCCTTGTGAGGGAAAGTGCACATGCACTCTGCATTTTTCGTGAACAACAGTAGTCTTGAAAGTCTCCTTCATTTGAAGACAGTAAGTCGCAATAATGTCAGAAAGAGAAACTTCCATTAAAAAAACCACGACGTCGTGTCCGACAGTCTACTAGAATTTTGAGATTTGTCATGAACAGACAGAGTAAACATACTATTTTGTATCACGTCAAAGGCAAAAGTCGTTCAAAGTGAGGTCGCCTACATGCAGTGACTCCGAAGATGCGCTCGATCTAATTTATATTTTGTTCTTTATATTACACATTTACTGATAAAACGGCAGATCACTTTTTGGAATATTTGGTGGCCCTGAAAAACTGTTAAACTAGGTGCGCAGTTTCAGATTCACTCTTTGAAGATCCACTTTCAATTGTGTTCGTCGTTGTCTTTGGTTGAAATGTTGTTTGATATATAATTATCTCATTGCACTGACACTGGCGTTATTCCGTAATTTATTTTGAAGCGAAAATTTGCTATGGAAAGAATAGCCCTGAATTTGTAAACAGAGCTGTACCTTCGACATCAAAATCCAAACTTCAATTCTCATTATACTGAGTTCACCTTGGGTTCCAACATAAAGTAGGGCCATAAAATGTTTGGGAATAATAGAAAAAAATATGTTCATAATGTTGCTTCTTTCCCGTTATATCTGCACAGACTTTAGGGCAAATATTTAGGTAAAGACAAGGGTTATTTTGTTGTGTTACTTATTTGAGAAAGCACCATCAAAGTTTGTTTTTTTTTACTTTGAATGTGACATCTTTTCGGCAACTGCTTTCAAAAGATACGACAGTAGGTCAGAAATATTAAAAAAGCTGTTCAACGGACCCGACCTACCCATATTTTTGGCATTTCAATATATTTTATTTGGTGATGGGCAATATATCATCAGTAAAGTGCACACTTTGTTTCAAAATTAAGAAGATTTCTTTATTTTTTCTGAATAAATACATTAAATTTTGACTATATACATTTGAGTCTATTCCAAATTATATAATATCTTATACAGTGGACTACTTGGCAATGATGATGCATTCAAGCTTGAATTGAGATTAAATTAAGCTGTTGCATACCAACGTGCACTATTAAAAAGAATTGAGCAAAGTTTACGACCATGGGAAGTGGCCTGAGCAGTCATTGGACCATCAAAAGTCTGATAGCCTGAAAGACTTGAAATGTTTTGCTCTTTATGCGGGATTTTCGGGAACCAAATTAAACTTCACGAGAAGTCATTTACCAAGTGCACATCCGCAAAATATCAGCTTTGCCACAACAAAATACACTTCCAGATAATATGTACTGTGTAGCATAATTGTCTCAATTCTAGTATTTTATTACCATATTCAAGCATTGTTACGTAAGACTTTAAATTATGTCTATGGTTTGATATTTTATGCCTCTAAATGGCCTCCTACATTGTCTTATTTTCATTTTTTCCCGTCTTTGGAAGTGTCTCCTTCCTATCAGTAGCGATCAAGGTAATAATTGTCTTTCTCCCAAAACAAGATAGAAGGTGGCTGGCTAAGTACCTCGCTGTATAGGTTAGAGCTCATTATGAGACATCTCCTTATGCATTTGAAATCCACATCCTTTGTAAAGTAATTTCGTTCAGAGTATCATTGTAGTTGGCGATCACTATTATTTTAATGCATCATTGTACCGTGTAATTTTATATTACCACTGTAGTGTAGGTGACAGACGGGGTGGCTAAAATAATGCTTGGCGGATCTTAACATTTTTTGAGAGGGGAGGGTGAGAGGAGCTACAAAATTTGTGTAACCGTAAATTGTGTACATTTCCTAAAAGTAGAACTGATGGAAATCGATTGCCATGCACACAAATCGCAAGAGATAAAATGACTTAATACGTTGTATATAAACTCAACCTGAAATGATTTGCTATCAGTATATATGGTTTGTTTTTAATTTCCAAGAGGTACAAGTAATGTAGACACATTTTCCCAAATTTCCAAGAGGTACAAGTAATGTAAACACATTTTCCCGAATTTCCAAGAGGTACAAGTAATGTAAACACATTTTCCCAAATTTCCAAGAGGTACAAGTAATGTAGACACATCATTTTTCCCCGAATTTCCAAGCGGTACAAGTAATGTGGACACATTTTCCCGAATTTTCAAGGAGTACAAGTAATGTAGACACATCATTTTCCCCGAATTTCCAAGCGGTACAAGTAATGTGGACACATTTTCCCGAATTTCCAAGGAGTACAAGTAATGTGGACACATTTTCCCGAATTTCCAAAGGGTACAAGTAATGTGGGCACATTTTCCCGAATTTCCAAGAGGTACAAGTAATGTAGACACATTTTCCCGAATTTCCAACTTCATGATAATATTACACGCCCTGTGGGTCGTGTTCCTGATAATTTGTATTCAATGAATCCCACATAAATGAAAATCTCTTTAACTTGTTTAATCGTAGAGTACAACCCCAGCTGAAAAGGTAACCGTTAGTTGTTATGTTCGTTGTTTTCGTCGTGCATATTTCAACATGATTGTTCTGACAATTTAAGAATATCACCAAGCAAACACACTCTCTGATAACTCTTGTTGTAAAATCTTGTGGTAGTCTAATTTCTGTATTTTCAATCATTAAAGCAGAAAGTCAAGATATCTTAGATCGTGTGAAATCGAGTGTGAATGACACCCCCACCCCTTCATCCCCAACTTATTGATGTACGGGAGGTCAACCTAGTTGACTAATCCCAATAGTAATTCGATTAATAACTTTATTACCAAGATCAGTGTTTCTCTAAAAGGGCAAATTCATTTGATTGGACCTTTCCTTAAAATCTCCACTAGTTAATACCATTTTATTGACGACAGGTAACGCATGCTTCTTGCGTCTCTGATTCTGTTTTGATGTTATGTAAGGGTGACCCGATTTTTTTTATTGTTTCTCATTACTTTTTAATGGAAACTATGGGTCGGACGGTCGATTTAAAACAAAAAAAGTAAAATAAATACAAAATCATCTTCACGTTTCCCTTTCTCTCTTTATGCTCCTCTCTACCTTCTTTTTATTGGACTTGTATCAAGTCCTTTCCCAGCTTCTCTACACAATTGCCATGTTCTGAGCCCCCCCCCCCCCCTTCAAAAACTTCCGAAATGCTCTGTTCGCGAGCAAGTATCGTCGCCACCGCCATGACTGTAGATGACGTTGACAGTCCAGACACTTGCTTATTCTTGCCAGAAAGGGCACTGTTTCACAAAATATTATGGGCGGACGAAAACAATTTTTTTTATTTTGATGTCGGAGCTGAAAATATGGGTTTCGGATAATGGGGAAAAAATAGGGTCACTCTAATACATACATGTGTATGCCAAGATGATTTAACAAATACACACAGATCGTAGAAGTAATTGTCTTTATTGTTTTTGTATCATCAATATTGTAATATTTTGGACTATTCTCCTTTACTATGTGGATGTTATTTCACTGTAAATGTAAACGTCGTTGTGGTTCATAATAAACCATTTAACTTGTTATGTTGTTTCTCTATGAATGACGTATGGTTTGACGAGAGGATACAGAATATGTTGTACCACTGACGTTGTCTTTCAGGTTGATTCTCTCCTTTGTATGAAATATCTAGAGCATAATATACCACTATCCATTCGTCTCCTTTCACCAACATATTCTTTCATAAATAGATTTGCGAGAAAAATATCTTTAGGCCAAAACAAATTGTTTGGTTCCGGTTACCCGACCCCACCTAGTTTTTCACTGTCGGATATTAAACTTGTTTTACGTATTCGAGAGAAAAAAATAATAAAATCGCGAAAATTGTGAAGTCTCGCGAGAAATAGTAGATGTGGAAAAGTTAAAAATGCTATTCTTCCGATTTGTGATGGCTGTACATCTGATGAGAAGAAACCAATAACACAGAGACCATGTGGAAAACAACGGAAAATATAACTACTTGAACTAGACACTCACACATGAAAAAAATATATATATATTTTAAAATCTACCTACCCCACCTATTCTATCACAATTTTTTTAACCTAATCCTGAAGATCTCTCACAGACAACACGGATGGGCAACTTCGTTAACTCTAGTGTGCCCGAAAAAAGCACCACTAACACAAATTTGTCTTATCTTGTGTTCACTGAATGAAACTGTGTGTGTGTGTGTGTGTGTGTGTGTGTGTGTGTGTGTGTGTGTGTGTGTGTGTGTAATATCTTAATTTAAAATTATTTACACGTCTTCAGTGTGTAACAATGCCTATGCTACTTTTGAACCCCGTGTCGTCTTCGTTAATTTATTCGAACAACTTTCAACACCGTAATAATACCATTTGGCATGGATTTTATGTGTTATGGAGAAGGCAAACATGACTTCGTATATTCCAAATGAAAGACAAATCATCCTAGATGATGAACACATGTCATTAGTATCAAATTATGTTATTCTTGTTGATAAGCATTATATTTAATAAATATTTCAGATTTCATGGCATGCAAAAATACTGAGTGTCGAGTTTCATATTGCGTTTAGTTAGAAAAAGTAAAGTAAATGCACACATTAAGAAATGGGGGCATTTTTTGAAATTGAAAACTTTAAGAAAAGTTTCCAAATGCAAAATGTGAAATTTCCATTTATGAAAAAAAGATGTTTCTTATCTTTGTAATACGCCCAATACAAATTGTATTAACAGCAAAAAAACACATAACATTCGGTTAAGAATGAAAACTAATATCCAAAGCCATGTTTCGATTAATTAATATCAAATATGTATAATTAGTAGTACTGTATCTGTAATCACTGCGCAATAAAACAGGAGACCACATTTCTTAAAGGGGTTTTTACTCAAAAAGATAACAACGTTGCTTGTAAAAAGAGACAAAATTTGTCTTTCTCCCCATCTTCTTTTTTGGTTTACTTTACCTACAACAAACAATTTACGGCAAAATGATATCGTTAGTTGTTACCATGGCAACTATTGACGTCAGTCACTTTGATTAATATTAGACATGTTTGTGAGGATTTTGCCACACAAGGCTGTTATATGCGTAAAGGAAGATGTTTTTGCCAGGTTGCTATGGTGATGATATGTTTATGCCTTGTCCATCCTTGAATTGAAGACCCTCTAGTTGTCTTTATTGTTAAATAAGATTAAAATGTTGTTATTTCCCTCACTAATGATCTGTTTACCAGCATTGCATTAATCAAAGATCTCCCAATTTGTCGTTTGAAGTCTTCAACGAAGGATCGAATTAAATATATTGTCCTATCACGAATCAAATATTGCAAAAATTAAACGACCCCGGACCAGCAATGGATTCAAGTGAATGGAAGCTAATTTTGGTACTCAAATTATGCTCAGAGATAATATACACAAAAATAAAACATCAAGGAATGACAAAACAACATACATTCTCTTACCATACACAGGTATAGCCACTCAAATCATACACATTCATATCCCTATTTGGTCTTGCCTATGGAGGTTTGGCCTTGGATTTTGTATTTTCGTAACATTGCAAACTTAACGTTGATAGATATTTTGTTGCTGAAAGCAGTCTTTACAGTACATGTACTTTCAACGATCTCTCAGACTTTAAAGATTGGAAATTGATGATGCTGGTTGCAAGTGGGTGATAATATTTCAACATATGGTGGATGGGTCTACTATTAAGCAATCATGGCGACAATTTGTACATTATAAAGTGTATTCAGCCATTCCCATTGTATACTTATATATACATCTGTAAAGGTTATAGAGGTTTTTGTCTTGTTTGTTGTGTAAACAAACTTTCAACATGTTGAGTCATTATCATGTATATCATGTATTGTACTACAAGAAAACGGAGAATGTATGAGTAGAATGATTGACGTTTCGAGAATAATGACAGAGTGAACTGAACATGACAGATGCAATACGATGTTGGTCAGATCAACCGGTTTGAACCAGATATAATCAAGCCCACCCAGCATGTGTCCGCTAAGACCAGGCTTCAACTGAACCATTGTTGCACATCCCGTCGTACATCGGAGTAAACAGGTTTCACGACCTAGCATTTCCCGTCGCTAATGAGTGTACCATCAGAATGAGAAGACGGTGATGATTTCATAAACGCGTCTTTCATGTACGCTGCTGGTGGTCTTACATTGATATGACGTGTATAATACGTTGACATTAAACCATTCGTTGACTTTTTCGAGCCAAAATTAATTAAACTCACTTCTTGACTAGAATAGAAATAACATGATTTGTTTTCTTGAGATAATTCGTTCATTAATGTTAAGTTTAATTTCCAATCATCTTTGAATGCAGGTCTTACTTATAATCAATACATTTAAATTTATTACTGACAATAGAAAAAAATTAGCTGTCACAGTGATGAGAAAAGGAATTGTTGCCATACCCACTTCCTCCTGCCCCCCCCCCCCGAAATCAAATGAATGGAATGATCGTAATAAATAAATAAATAAATAAATAAATAAATAAATAAATAAATACACATAAGATATGAGACTCATCAGTTTGCCTTTTTTAATGTAAATATGTTTAGAGTTGATGAATTAAGGACCAGTTGGGTAACTTGGGTTACCGGAAACACAAAATTTATTTTCCTTATGGCCTCATTGTCATTAGATTAAACATTGATTGACAAGAACTGTGAAAGTATATGATCGACAACCAATCAGATGCTTGAATACTACTGAGTGTACGCATGCGCTGAATAATTTTCTTGGCATGTATGAGTCGTTGAAATATACAGTGGAAATATCGACAATGGCAAGGAATGCGCCCTTGATGATCGTTGAAAACTGGAGGATATTTGACACTTTGATAGAAAAATACCACTGGTGACACACTATTTTAAAAAACGACATATAAAAAAGTTTACGAAGCTATAACGGTCTTGTACGGCTCAAGGTCAAAACGTAATTCGTTTTTTTCAACGCCGAGCACATCTCAACAGCTTGAAGTGGAGAACTAGTATGTCTGACAACAATGAAGTGGATCTCGTCCAACCTTTCCAACCCACAAGGTAAGAGAATACTTGAAATAATTTTATTCGTCTATGTAAGTCTGTCACAGATGACCGGGATTCGGCCAATTCAATACCCCAAAAAGTGCGGTTTTTTCTTTTTATGTCACTATAAGCTACACAACTAGTACTACTTCACAGTAGAACATTACCGAATCAAAGTATGATATATATATATGATTTGATGATCGCACTATGCGTGAAACTCCGAGTTACAACCAAGAAAGAGTTCCAGAACTACCAAAACTATATATATATATATATATATATATATATAATATATATATATATATATATATATATGTCTGATGATCGCAATATGCGTGAAACTCCGAGTTACACCCAAGAAAGAGTTCCAGTACTACCAAAACTATTACGCTCTGCCACTGCGGTATAGAGCACTGTCTTAGCAGATTGATACTCACCGAGTTATATATATATATATATATATATATATATATATATATATATATATATATATATATATATATATATATATATATATATATATATATATAGTATGCAATTCCGTATGCTTCCTTCCAGTTGTTGTAGACGGAAATTTGATTGCAGTTTCATGAGAAGGAGTAAAAGCGCCATACAGACCGTTAGTTCAACCGAACTTCACTCCGTAAGCAATGTCAGCTTATCATTCCGTGAAGAGATTGGAGGTAAGAAGGGGAGCATCTCTAAAAGCACTTTTCTTACAGAGACTGGTAAAAATAAGCAAATGCTGAAAATGTTGACCTTAACGTTGGTACCAATCGTAGTATTGATAGCTTTGACTGTCGTTGACCTGAATAATACCATACGACGGAACTTTGACGCTGTCGAGATCCGTCGGAACGTACGGTTCAGTCGCCAGGTTGGCACCCTCGTTCACACCCTTCAAATAGAACGGGATATGACGGCCCTTTATATCAGCTCACTCGTGCAGTCTCGTCCAGGAGCAGAAAGGAAGATTTTCCTTATCAATACCTACCCATTGACTGATGAAGTTCTAGAAAGTCTGTTCGATTGGCCTTCATATGGTACAACTGCCTATCGACACTTTGAAAACAAGGAACAATTTGCATCGTGGCTGTTCGAGTATAGACTGACATTGGATATTCATAACACGACCGTGTATGAGGTAAGACAGAGATTTTCATGTACAATATTGCACGGTAACCTCGCATACCAAGCATACTGGCAACAATATTGATGTCTAATATATACTTTGACATATTTAGACGGCGGTGCTTTTTTCCTCAAACTTATTAATTTTGGAGTAGAGACACATGTATGCCATTACAGTGTTTACAGGGATAGAATGATGTGACGTCACGGGAATTGTCAACTTCTCAAAGTGAACGCTGACGGGCGCTGTCTTTAAAGGCAAAATGGCGAGATACATGAACGTGTGATATCGGAAGCTCGAACCGATTTTAAAGCTATTCACAAATAGTATAAAATTCACGTTTATTGTGAGTGGTAAGGATTCACTCCATCTCCATTTATTACCGATTCTTTATCATTAATAATTAGACACTCCCGCAACGCAACAGTTACTGCATTTATTCTTTGGATTGTTACACTAATCTTTACCATAACAAGATGCACAAAAGGGATGCACAATTTACACATACATTACATGCACGTTACTCATATTTCTTTCCTGTCTCTTAAAATAGGTCATTAACTTCTACACTGGAGCAAACCAGATTTTTATCGACTGGTTGTATGAAGCCGTTGGGAAATCAGGAGGTCAAGGGTTATGGGAAACATTGGTCGCCTATCAACTATTGATTGTAGGGATGGAACAGATTGGCATCGAACGGACGTTGGGGGCGATATTTTATACTCATGGTGGACTGAAGCGACATCTTGACTATCTATGGTACATGGAAATGTTTCAGGTAAAGGTTTTGTTTTTTTTATCTGGTACAGTATCCTTCCATTGAAAGTGTGTGATAGCTGACGTTAAATATGGCGAAGACGGTTAGTTACAGACAGTTTCCTTAATACAGACTTGCACATATGGATGCCAAATTTGTTTTCCTGGTATATTTTCTCATTTTGTGCTATACGTGAGGGGACTGTGAAACCCTGAATGACAATGTCCATAAAACTAAATAGTTAGGTTATGTGAGCACATGGCGGTTGAACAAAAAATACATACTATTTTCATCAATAAAACTGTATAACATGCGTTAATAGTTACTGTTAGGAATCAAAAGCTTTTGACCCCACACTTATTAATACCAAAATTGACTCTACATGGTTGTGCACACGGTGGTGTCAAAAATATCAATAAAATCATGGCAGATTTTGGCGAAAATACGCCATAGCAAGTCTCACAAGAGCTGAAAAGACAGATCTTGTGCATACCCGAGTGTGTGTGCCTCATTTGTAGCATACTTCTACTAGTAAACTAGAGATAGTGTAGAGTTTCGATTAGGCGGCACAATGTCTTATTATAGTTGCCACACAAGTGATAGCGCTCAAGTGATATATTTTTTTATCTGCCTGTGAACACAAATCAATATCACTGTCTGATGAGACAGCTGCAGGGGAGATTGAAACACAAAAGTGTCACAGTATATTTGCATTCAAAGTGCGCGTGTCATGCCGTATGCGCTATGGGTGTTTGTAATTTGTTTGTGTATTTTGTAACAAATAAGGTAGTACATATAAGGAAGACATCATGCCAACTTACCTATACTCTCTCTAGTTTGGTAGTAAATGGATGGGGCCTGGAGGAACTGCGAGTACATCATAGACACTTGCATGTTTGTGTTGCTATCTTTGGCTATATTTATTCGTTTTTGGCTTGTTCTTAAATTCACAGGTTGGCGATAGTAACATATTGGCCTCTCAGAAGTATTCTCCGATATTGAACGAAATTCTCGAGAATAAGGTGCAAGAATTAGACTACGACTTTCGTGGTACGATCGAAGAGCTCCGTCAGCCAATAAGATTTAATAACCTGACACGTCCACCTTCTTGGGTAGACAGTACCTATTGGTTTGATAATATGACCATTTATATAGACACACTGAAAGACAGCCAACGTAAAATGGCGGACATTATTCTGGTGAAGCTAGAAGAGCTGGTGCGACGAGATGAAGGAGATTTGGCTCTCCAAATCGGTACCATGGTTGTCATGTGCATTATGTGTGTTATCATATTCAGGACCGTACAGACACTCACAAATAATATCCAAAATTATGCCGTTCTTCTGGCAAACCAGACACGATCTCTTGTCAGACAACGCAAGCGGGCTGAAGAAATATTATTCCAAATGTTACCGAAGCAGGTCGCTGGCCAATTGAAATTGAACAAAACTATCAATGCCGAATCATACACCGAAGCTACAGTCGCCATATCGAGCATTGTCGGATTTGATCGGTTAGTTTCGGAAAGCTCCCCGATGACGATCGTTGCAACATTAAGCAAGGTGTATGCCCATTTGGATTCCTTCGTCTCTCGTTATGATGTCTACACAATGGAAACATTTGATTATTCATACATGGTAGTGTCAGGTAAGTATTGATCATAATACTAAAGAAACGAGCAGAATGTACCGTGTTTGTGGGGGGGGGGGGCGCTGAGGAGAAAATGGGGTTTACGAATAACTTTTATGTTGTTAAAGGATTATTGTGATGGGGTGAAAGAGGGGGCAGGGGCTATAAACCTGAATCTCAGAAGTAGTTGTTTTAAACATTTACATTTAAAGTACTTGCGGCTTTCCCCTATCTTTAATTACGGGACAGGTGCTAGCTAGCCATGATAGTGTATGACTGCTTGATATGTTATGCCTTTAAAAGGCATCCCACTTTGCCCCTAAATAAGACAAAAAAAATTATATTTCAACCGCAGGTGTACCAAACAGGAATGGACGACGTCATATCTCTGAAATCGCCGTTTTGGCTTTAGAACTGGTCAGCTTTATGCGTCACCTAACTATTCCGACAGTGATTGGTACTAGATTATCAGTACGTGTTGGTGTACACACTGGATCAGTTGTAGCTGGTATCATTGGCAATGTGATTCCTCGCTACAACATTTTCGGAGATGCCGTTAATATAGCCATGGTCCTTGAGTCAAGTAGCATGTGTAAGTGTCATTCAAAACCTATCTATATACACAATGAAAACCTGTTACACGAAGTCGTGTGACGCAACAAAAAAGTTTACTAACTTACTACATGTTATCGTCTCGCTCGAAAACAATACAACTGTGTGGACCATGCAAAGGTAACGCGACGCAAAGAAAATGTAGCCATGTTAGTGTTCGTGAGATTTTTGTGGCGCCAGATCTTGATAAACTTGTTTCAGGTTTAACAGTTTTATGTTGTATTTAGTGAATTTAGTCCGGGAATCGAATTTATTATTCCAGATTTTGTACATAAAGAAAATTTAGGTGCATACTCGTGAGGTCGCAGCCTCAGTTAATTCCATGCTTCCCATAGTAAAACCTTTAAAATGATGAGTAATTAGTCACTTGGGCGGTTAGACATTTTAAAAAAGGTAGACAAAAAGTAAGTGTATGTGTACATGATGATGATATTTTTATTCCTTATCATATTTTAACAGTCCAAATAACAGCCCTAATTGTTTGATCTGTGGTTTCTACTTTAATATGTTGTATATTAATATACTTATTTTGATCCTGCTGCTGTAACGTGTTGGATCTGGTCTTGCAACTTGCCTAGCTCTCATCAAAAACCGTTATTAACGATATTACAATGACATCATTACACAATTTAGGTTACCATGAAAATACCACACTCTCGCGATCGATTACCAAGCCCCCAGTCTGTAAAATATGCCGTGACGTGGCGACCTCACATATCCGTCAATCCCTTTCAAAGAGCAGACCAGTGAGGGTTACTAAATGTAGATGCTCAGTCATTACAAATGGCAACAGTAAAGACGATATAATTTCGGTTACCCAGACTGTCGGTGCTGGGGGCACTGCCTAAGAGACCTCCCCCAAGTCTCCAGGTCTCATACGTAGGCACAGCCCAGCAGCAAGAGTCTGGGTAACCGAGACTATAAAGACGAGCGACTCTCCCCTGTGTAGTACTACATGTAGCTTTGATACAATTGTCTTGTTTCGAGTTAGGACAAGTAAGACTCTAAAAATCGTTTATACGCCTCCCCCACCCCCCACGCCCACCCCACACACACACTGCCAATGGGGTCAAATTCTGCCCAAATTCATAGCGATATTATTATTCTTGTCTTACAGCAAACTGTATCCAAATAAGTGAAGCGACATACTGGCCACTTAAAGAAATGGGAATATTTGCTTTGCGCGAAAGAGGGCAGACGTTGATAAAGGTAAATACAAATGTACGATATATGTACGCAAACCTATATCCCTGTCTCCCTACGTCCTTCTCTCCTTTATTCTGTGTTGTTCGTTGACGAGACGTAGATTTAGTTACATAGAATGTTTTTTCTCTCTCGTGTATGTTTCGCTTTCGTGGGTTAGGAATAGAGGAACCATCTGTACAATTATTGGTCGTTATTGCCTTACTTTGTTTTCGTTATTATCCAAACGAATGACAACCTTTGAATCCTAAAACAATGATGACGCCTTACAGATTGTATGAAGTCACAAGTACGGTTATGCTTCAGATTCTTGCAAATATCCGCCATATTGAATGGTCCATTATGGGAAATATAGTAGCGTTCCATTGGTAATTGTTGTTATTAATTTTTCACATTGTTTGTAACCACAAATAATTGTTGGCGTGGTTCTGTGACCTTCATAGGATAGCTTATCTTCTAATCACACAAGCTTGTACCCTATTAACTACGACAGCTGTCATTCTTGTCGTTTTTTGGCGATGCCTGTGATGAGAACGTCATTTTTACCAGTGGCGCAATAAAATTGACCTTGAATGTGCCGAGACGCCTGCTCCTTATCACACCATCAAACTAACATAAAGTTGCTCACAGACACAGACACAGACACACACAGACACACACACACACACACACACACACACACACACACACACACACACACACACACAATGACACATCATACAAACACTGAACACACGATACTCAAGCTTTAAGTTTGTAAACAAAACAGGTAGCTTAAAGTACTTTATCTTCTTTTGGATTACATCCTGCTATGCACTTTGGTTAAGTGTACAAGTAAAGAGAAGGTGTGTGTGTGTGTGTGTGTGTGTGTGTGTGCGTGTGCGTGTGTGTGTGTGTGTGTGTGTGTGTGTGTGTGTGTGTGTGTGTGTGTGTGTGTGTGTGTGTGTGTGTGATACCTTCAAAGCCAGCTTTAATTGTCCACCACTGATAACATGACGTTCTGATCACAGGCATCGTCAAACACCGAAACGAATGGTTGTAATTTGTATCTGAACATGCACAATGTGGATTCATGTTATCTAGTTTTAAGAACTGATATTGTATTACAAATTCATTGGCAGGGCAAGGGTACAATGACCACATATTGGCTTCATGGACGGCGACTGCCAGGTGGGGATTTTGACGATGATCCAGATAGCCAGGGCGAGCTTAGGATTAACGTACCAGATACTGTCGGTGAAGTGAACAAAGAAAACAAAACAGCACCAAGTTCAGACACACAATACTCTTCGTATTCAATCGGTGAACTGCAATCGTCTCTGCCTGTTTCAGTGCCAAAGTTATCCGGTATACAACAGGAGTCGGAACGAAACCATGAATCCTCCGTCCCCTGCTACATCATAGAGGAAATATCCGAATAAAACTTTCTCAATGAACTTGAAGAACGAATGTATGAAGAAACATAATCTAGCTTTTTAGATGTAACTAACCAGATTAGTGTATTTATTCAGTGCATTTCTTGTCCCGTTCTTTTATGGATGTATGAATAGCTAGTTTGTCACTTAAAACATGTTTCCATTGTTATTATTTTAGATTAAAACGGACACTGTGTTTACATGTTTATGTGTTTATCTTGACTTTAATTTGAAAACAGTGTGTAACAGATAAAACTGAAATTCCGTTTGGGGCTTAATTAAGAGCATGTTTCCGAATTCGACCAATTTTTAAGGTTGTTATTGTTGTTGTTGTTGTTGTTGTTGTTGTTGTTGTTGATGATGATGATGATGATGATGATGATGATGATGATGATGATGATGATGATGATGATGATGATGATGATGATGATGATGATGTTTGAAATGATGCCATTTTAATATTATTTCCAAGAATTCAACTCATATACATAGTTCACTTATTTGCAACTAGAATCCTTATCGCTGTACATGTCACATACAATGGAGCAATTCCAGTATAACGTTTTTTCCACGCCAGACGATTAGATGAAACGATACAGGGAGATATTTGTAGAGCAGATAACAAAATTTACCATTGTTAGTAAGAAAATTTACCATTGTTAGTAAGAAAATTTACCATTGTTAGTGAGAAAATTTATCATTGTAAGTAAGAAAATTTACCATTGTAAGTAAGAAATTTTACCATTGTTAGTAAGAAACTTTACCATTGTTAGTAAGAAAATTTACCATTGTAAGTAAGAAAATTTACCATTGTTAGTAAGAAACTTTACCATTGTTAGTAAGAAAATTTACCATTGTTAGTAAGAAAATTTATCATTGTTAGTAAGAAACTTTACCATTGTAAGTAAGAAAATTTATCATTGTTAGTAAGAAAATTTATCATTGTTAGTAAGAAAATTTATCATTGTTAGTAAGAAACTTTACCATTGTAAGTAAGAAAATTTACCATTGTTAGTAAGAAAATTTATCATTGTTAGTAAGAAAATTTATCATTGTTAGTAAGAAAATTTACCATTGTTAGTAAGAAAATTTACCATTGTAAGAAAATTTACCATTGTTAGTAAGAAACTTTACCATTGTTAGTAAGAAAATTTACCATTGTTAGTAAGATTTTTGTCATGACAGACTACGTTTTGTTTCGATGACAGTTGTACACTGTAGATCGATCATTTCCCTTCAAAATGGGAAGCTGTGATGTTTCCATCTCTCTATGATCGTTAAATGTTTCGGGAAACATGCTCTCCTGAATTTTATGTCATCTACCAATTACACACTCAAGCTTGTATCGTTACATTTTTCCTCAAAACAAATCGTCAGCAAACAGTGTCATTTGAATATTTAAATTGTGAAGCGAAGTAAGTTACTGTAATTAGACATTAGGGAGTAGTGAATATTCAGAAGTGTTTTTTTCATGTTGAATTTTGAAACAAAGAATGTATATGTAAATCCATCCGATGTCAAAACAAAAGAACTGATTGCCTAATGGTGTGAGGGCGACGTCATGCTTCCAATGATAATGATAACAGTTTTAGATGTTGTTTTTTTGTTCTAGAACGGTATGTTTACTATTTTGTTATCTATCATTCTTCAGCTTTTGTTGAATGTAGGTATGTTTCTGCATCAATATTCTTTAGATCTCCAGTCATTGAATACAAACTCATTTAAATACGCCATGTATGCATATCACTGTCTTGTCTGAATTTGAACACGAACATTAAATCACCATTATGTTAAATACATGGTTGTTAGATTTATTATTTCGAATCGTTGCCAATAACAGGTAATGCATGATTTATCAAAGAAAGATCGTTTGCATGATTGCTTGGAGTATGACGCCATGTTATGTATGCGTGCGCATTCTAGTAATGCAAAAATGATTTCCGTTTCCGGTGAAATCCTGACCTCGATTGTAAAACGTGGGCCATCACTCCGACCAGTTGAACATCACAATGTGCAGAATCACTGAAGTTACTGACGTTATAACTGTGTTGCCTGTGACCAGTTACTCGCTATCTTCGAAAAAGACCATTCACAGCACTGAAGTCATAAGCAAGTGGCAAAGGGTGGTCAGTACATAGATACATTTAGGGGAGCCCCTTAATAGTAATACGCCCACGGTCAGTGATTGCATTCTTCAAGATGCATAAAGCATCTACTATATTCCAGTAGATGTCTGCCTCGAGACTGGCCAAACAAGAATGCAGTTCAAAATAACCATAATACAGAACTATGTTGTCAGCTTTAATTCAACGTACATTCTCGCAAGCCAGCAGAGCACACATTTCTGCTGTTCTTGGCGGTGCGTCTTGGACGGTGCCGTAAAAGAGGCTGTGGTTTACGACGATGTCAACTTATCAAATTATGCGATGGGCATTGCTTACATTTATCTTCTTATAATAACCATAAAATGGTCATTTACATCCTTTTATTCGGTATTTTGCAAAAACAAATTTTACAGGGACAAAGGCGTGGGAATTTGAAACCCAAAATCCAAATGTATGATATCATGGGGAATGGGATCTAATGTTTTACACACGAGGAACCTACAAATCACACCGTCAAAACACCTACATGTGTATCCGTCCTTTGTGTACTTTCCAAAACTTCCAATAATAATATGCCTTCATTAAAATGCTTTAATCTCTTTCCATATATATATATAAACGACATTGATACCTTTTTTATTTAAACAGTTTCTCATAACGCTTTCATAATACTGTATCATAATTGTTGATTCCTTGTGAATTCATTTTGATGTTTAAACGAGAAAAAATGTCTTCATTTCATTCACTTCCACTTGTTAATACGGAGCTGGCATCGATAAAAACTTTGTTAGAAGTGATGTACATGCCTTGGTAGTGAACATCTGCTTAATGTATTGTCAACTGCTTATATTGTTATACATTTACAATCAATCAATCAATCAATCAATCAATCAATCAAACCAATCAATCAACCAACCAATCAATCAATCAATCAATCAAAAAATCAATCAATCAATCAAAAGAATTTGTATAACTTCAAAATCCAATAGGACATAATGTTCTATGGCGCTGAACCGGAACAATAGTAGATCATTGTAAACAGTTAGACAAATGGACAATAATAACAGAAACTGTTACAGCTAACAAAACGCAGCAAGGCCTATTATCCCCTTTTAACATCTAAGTTTGTGTCAAACATAGTGAATTCATATGGTATCATCCCTTTAAATTTAGAACACCTATCCAACGGGGGCATATGTTCATTGCTACCATGGCAACTACATGCGATCGGAGGAAGGAAACTAGTGTTCAGACCAAATGTTCTCATAATTATCCGCAGTGATGCAATACACAAATATTGGACAATCTTTATCCATTACACTATGTATATTTATCATGGAAGCACTATGATTAGTACACAAATTCTCATATTTCACTTTCAATTTAGAAACACAGGCATGTTCTGAACAAATCACTTGCTCTTCTTCTGTGTACACAGAAGATCTGACAGAATAGAAAAATGTAGTCATAAAATAGCTGCAGGTGTTGAGCACACTGGAGGTGTCAAAAAGATTACCTTCAACATGTAAATTCATAGTTTAGAGTACTTGTCAGTTATGTACATTTAACTGACCACCCTCTGTTATGTCACTGTAGATAAGTGGTATATTTGCTACTACTCCCCCCCCTCCCCCCCGTGGTACTCTCAAAGGTATACGGATATGTGCTGCTCAAGTGAGTCATTTTTCACGAACTAAAAACCCTAAAAGTGGGTCGATTTTCAAGAACAAAAATCATTTGATCATGGAGCCGATAACATGGGAAATTAATTTACTGGATAATTGTGACTGAAAATCCCCAACAATGGTCTGTTGGTTTTTTGGATTATATAGGGTAAATGTTTTCACTTAAGGTCACACATCCCTGTCTGGAAATTTGAGGAGTACCCTCCACAAGTGGGTTTGCCCAACACCGCCGGCTATTTTATAGCTACTCTTGGATCATAGTTCGGACACCAAAGAAGAAAAAATTATCTGTTTCTTAATCCAAAGTGGAAGAAGAGAACTTATGTGTTAATCTTTATCGATGTAAACAGAAGGATAATATATCATTTGGTGAGCATTTTATGCATGTTGCATAATGTAATCATAAGCTGCCCTCATTCCTGCATATGTTTCTTCAGCAGTAGGTAATATCTGGTCTTCGGGAAGCAAGAACCCATATCCTGTGCTTATCTCCAATCCATGTGAAAACTTGATCTTGAGAAGCCCATGGCCATAGTCCAGACTAGACCCAGATGCAGGATCTACAAAGTTGGGAAAGTTAACATATAAATTGCCACTAATTAAAATAAAAGTGTTCCATAATAGTACAATGGGGGATGAGAATGACAGAAACATATATTGTAATAGCATCCTTGATAGGTTGGATGGTCGACATGGAAAGAGTTCTCTCCACACAGCCTGGAAACACAGTAATTCAAACTAAGAGCTTTGGCCATATCTTATCATTTGAAAACGCGAGAAAAAATCTACATAATTAGCATGTCACATGTGTTAACCTTCAAGGTTATTTATACAAAGGTCACAGGTCACACTTAGTAATTTGAAACAATAAAATTATATAGGCTTATGTGAGTTATTCAACAAATCAGTGCAGCTTCTATGCTTGTATTCATGAAAAATTCTGAGTTTGAATTACCGAGTTCACAGACTGTGCGGCGAAAACCAGGTTGACTACTATATAAAATGATACCTTCAGGTGGAAAGAAACAACAGACACACATCACAAGCAAAACTGTAACTACTTCTGCTGCCATTTCTGCTAACTACTAATACAACTACTAGCTACTAATACTACTGGCACTAATACTACTAATAATCTTACTGTTACCCACATAACAACTCGGGAATGGTCCCGTATCGATATGTTGTTCCACGTACAGCCTCAACAGCATCTGCAAATACCTTACTGAGTTTAATCTGAAAGAATACAATGATTACAAATATCAAAGTTTTAAACTACCATATTATCCAAGATGGCGTTTATACAGAATCAGGTTGTGTCGCTGAGGGCGCAATGATCATTGGCTTCGTTGTATGTGATGGCAAGATTTTTGGGGACAGCCTTTTAGCATGATTTGTCCTTAAAATCTCATAAGGAATATTTTTAGAGCAATCAGCAATTAAGCCTTGAAATTCAGCTTAGCCAGAAAGTGAAGTTTCTGAAAGTCGACATTTTGCGAAACAGTGATCAGAAGGACCATATGTATGTGATATACAAAGTATCGATTTCAAGAATGAGTTTCCATGTTGTGCAGTGCCATATGTACTTACATGATCATCATAGTGAGTCGGTCTATCAGAAGTATATCCCCAGGGATTCAGAAACATATTGCCAGCGCTGTGAATGTCCATGAAGAACTTGATCTCGTGAGTTGATGACAGGGTTTTCAGAAAGTTGATTACGTTTTCGACTTCAATTTCGGAACTTGGATATGGACCACAGTAAATGTTAGAACATGGATCAAAACTAACGCCATCACCTATAATTTGTCGAGAAAGGAGGGAATATTAAGTATCTTTTCCAGCGAAATCCTTGGAAATTTCATTTCTGTGCATTGTGGGTAGGTAGGTCTGTCCGGTTCTGTTTTGCTACATGATACATGTTTACTTTTACACGTACAGCAAAAGATGCAATTTATCATTATTTCAATTTTGGTTTTTGCTTTAATGAAGCTATGTACCAGTGATTGTGATGCTGGCGATGCTTGTAGTGATGCTGCAGCAGTGACCATGTTGTCACTGTAGTGGACTGGTTTTGACTGCTTTAGCAGTTGCCATGCATTGTGTTGTTGTTTGTCATTTCTGTAGTCGTGTGGTAGGTGCTAGTGCTGTTAGGGGTGGTGGTGGTGGTGGTGGTGGTGGTGGTGGTGGTGGTGGTGGTGGTGGTGGTGACGGTGGTGATGGTGGTGGTATGTCATGATATTACCTCCCCATTCGAAGTCCCAATTTCTGTTTGCATCAGTTCCAATACAACTGCTACCTAGATTTGGTGATCTTGTTTTTCTCCATAATCTGTCCTGTCCGTGACAAAGTAGTAAGAGAATTAAATTTCACTAAATGATGTGCCAAGATGCCATTGTAATATGTGACGACGACAAGATAGTATTTGAAAATGTGGAGTAAAGAAAGGTGACTGTATGGATTAGACTTTACTTTTCAACTACATACTATTGCGTTGAAATCTTACATCACTTCTGGAAATGACATAGACGAAATATACTCAGACTCAATACTGAGGGCTCTGACTTTCGCCAGTCCCATTTAGAAATCAGAGCCTCCAGCGATGAGTACTAGTGTTGGTAACAGAAGCGGATAGACAAAATTAAAAGAATTGTGTGTCCACGCCATCCAGCTTTTATATCTGTGCGTGCAGTGAAAGTATAAATGTCAGACAGACAGACAGACAGACAGACAGACAGACAGACAGACAGACAGAGAGAGAGGGGGGGTTCACGGTATGTGTGTATGACTCTGTGTGTATTTAAATTTCTTACATCACTCCATGTGTATTCGTAGCCATCAGGATTCATACTAAACAGGAGATAGAGATCATAATCATCCAACAATCTAGTAATCAGTGTATCATTACCATAATCCGTCAACATCTTGGAACAAAAGCATAGTAAAATATATTTCAGTTACACAGTCATTCAAAATTGATTGTACTATAATTGAAAACATAATATTTATAAAATCATGATGGTACAATTTCAGAACGATAGCAATATATTGTGTTTGGTACCTTGTTTGTCATCCACATGTTTGTGGCAGGCGTTATCCATTCTCTGGCATGTATTCCACTTTCTATCCACATTGTTGGCTTCATACTTTCTGACTGTGTGCCAACCTGTAGTAGAGATGATTCGAATTACTATCATCCGCTGCATCATATTTTCCACAATGTTTGCCATACGTGTATATCGTCTACAGTATCAGAACACTTTCCCTTTAAGTCATTATGTTACAGTAACCAGTGCTTACTTTGATTCGTGTCATACTACACTGCCTGTGAACGTGGCCACACAGACAAAGTTCTTCTACATTATCGTCCAGTCTCTGCTATATATTTTGTCTCTGCACAGTCCAGCTTATGATTATCAAGCAGAGAAATGAAGATAGTGCAGAAGAACCTTTTCGGGCACAGTAGTTCTTATAACCGCGACATACCCTTTTCAGTTACGGTTGTCTAAGTTACGATAACGACTCCCTTGTTAAGACACACAGGGTTTTTATATATCATATAAATGTGTCACAAATGAATCAGCGAGTAAAATAAATGTTACAATCACTAGCTCCGTTTGTCTGTCTATGTGTGCGTGTGTGTGTGTGTGTGTGTGTGTGTGTATGTATGTATGTATGTATGTACACCTATTTTGTGTCTTTCTTTGCTATTCTTTTTTGTGTAGTGACTTAGCGTCTATCTATTTACAGTCTATCTATCTATCCGTCTATATATCTATCTATCTATCCAATCAATCTAACTATATATATATATATATATATCTCCAATCAATCTAACTATATGTCTATCTATATATATGTGTGTATATATCTGTCCAATCAATCTAACTATCTATCTATCTATCTATCTATCTATCTATCTATCTATCTATCTATCCGTCTGTCTGTCTGTCTGTCTGTCTGTCTGTCTATCTACCCAATCAATCTAACTATATATCTAGCTAGCTATCAAACGATCTATATCTATGTTAAACTTCCTCTATCATTTTTTGTATTTTGCGATCCAACAAATTAATTCAAAGCGGACGATAATTTCTGAACAAGGCCAATGTCGTTACTGTGTAACTTTGTTGTCTGACATGCATTACCATAGACTGAAAGCTTCATCGTTGTGTGCGCAAAACACCAGACACTGTCGACTGTTGAGTGGAGCAACAACATTATTTGGAGCACCCTCAACGACGACTGTGTCAGTTAGTATTACCCTTGAAGGCGGTCATCTTTGATTGAAGGCGGTCCCATCAAAAATAACGTTCATAAATTAAGTTTGTCAACTTCTATATACACAAGTCGTTCTACCTTGAGACCTCTCATAACTCTTCGTTGATATGACCTTCCCAAGATGAATTCTTGAGCGAGATCGGAAAATTTAGCCGCTGTGTCTTTTATCCATTGGTCGATCTGAAAATTAACATCAGAAAGTTTCATTATGATGATTACCTATGGCAAGAGAAAAATTATTTATTTTTATACATTGACACTTCATACAGAATACAATAGAAATTAATCACTATGAATCCAACATAGATAGAGATAGTATGATATACTGCATGTTACAATTACGTTGTGTTATATTAAAGTCAACATATCTGCCT
Organism: Glandiceps talaboti; assembly: GCF_964340395.1. Taxonomy (NCBI): domain Eukaryota; kingdom Metazoa; phylum Hemichordata; class Enteropneusta; family Spengelidae; genus Glandiceps; species Glandiceps talaboti. Next base: position 8,032,218 of record NC_135558.1, on the reverse strand, counting down.
GTCACACTGTAGTATATGTCCATACTCCTCCTGACCCGCTGTCACTCTCTTTTATATCAGTATCGCTGACTTGCTGACTGGCTGCCATTTTTCTATGTCTTCGTCTGCCAATAATTCTTTCTGCCTCTCTTTCCTGTGTGTGTTTGTGTTTGTTTGTGTGTGTCTGTGTCTGTGTGTGTGTGTGTGTCTATGTGTGTCTATGTGTGTCTGTATCTGTGTCTCTCTGTCTCTCTCTCTTTGTCTAGAGCTGTCTGTCTCTGTTTCTTTCTCCGTCTCTCTATATCTCTGTCTCTGTCTCTGTCTTTCTCTGTCTCTTTGTCTCTCTCTGTCTGCTGTCTGTCTGTCTGTCTGTCTGTCTGTCTGTCTGTCTGTCTCTCTCTCTCTCTCTCTCTCTCTCTCTCTCTCTCTCTCTCTCTCTCTCTCTCTCTCTCTCTCTCTCTCTCTCTCTCTCTCTCTCTCTCTCTCTCTCTCTCTCTCTCTCTCTCTCTCTCTCTCTCTCTCTCTCTCTCTCTCTCTCTCTCTCTCTCTCTCTCCTCGTCCATCAAATATAATTTGCTACCATTTTAACATTTACCTCGGCATATCTATGATAGACAGTGTAGTCGAAATCATGTACAGCAGGGCCATCGCCAACACTCTTCTGTACAGTCATTGTCTTTAACCCACCATTCTGTCCCTTAAACTGGTTGTCAATCACATCTTGTACATTTTTTATCCAGACTTCAAATTCAATGTTATTTTCAAGAAGGATTCTTTTCAATTCTTCAGCGTCAGAGGGCGCTGTCATAATGTCGCTTGGATAGTTCCAGAAATCGTACTGAGATGTAGAAAAGGTTTGGAAAAGGTTCAGAAAAGTGATATAACGCTTGAGTCTTAATTTGCAGATGCGTATTTTACGTTCCAAAATTGTGTGGACAATATAAAAGCAAACAATTTGGTGAATTTGTTTGGTTGTCTTCATGTTATTCTTGAGTAAAAATTGCAAAAAAAAACATAGACTATTCTTTTGCCCAATATCTAACCGCTGGTTGTATGTGCTATATCCTGACAGTTGTGTCCAAAATATCGGAGCAAAGCGCAACCAGCGGTAACACAAGTCAGGATCCCAGGTGTCCTCGATGACGTAATCTTGGTATGTCAAATATTAGCATTCAATCTAACATGGAATATTATTTCCATGACGTTGATTCCATCAAAATAAAAATTTTGAGCCAAAATTTTGAGAGGGGTCAATTTTCGAAAATCAAAATTTAGCCCAAAAGTTAGGAACTAAAGGAAAATTTTGATACCAATTTTAGTTAAGGGACCATTTCTTCTATTCCAGTTTAAAATGCCATTGAATGTGTACTGGTCATCAAATTATGACTGAACGAACATTTTGACAACGATTTTGAGCGAAAAATTAAGTATTGATACATATATATGATATGTTTGGCTTTGGTGATTTTACTAGAGGGTGCACAATCTAAAACTCAGACAAGTTATATTTACCACACGAGATAACAACTCCAATGACATGAGTTATCAGCACGGTATATATAGAACATAGTTCTCACCTTATCTGTTGATTCAATGTCTTTAATGATGGACAAGTCATGCTTTGCGTGAACTTTGACCCTTAATACTTGATACCTGATGTTTGTAGAAATATAAATCATACAATAATCAAACAAAACCATATATACGTCATACTTATCACATCGATAAAATAGTGCAGACTACAGTGAGGGAGAAAAAACAAATTTTTTATACAACAGAGAGAGATTCTTATCTCCAAAAAGACACATTTTTTGTCATGGTATTAAATTTATTTGAATCTGATAACATTTTGAATGAAATTGGTTCACATTTCCTTACAAGTGAAATGTTATGTGTCATAGTCGACTTTCTTGTCCACCTGTCACGTGTAGCATTTTGAGGTCAAACTTGAGCGTTCACAAGTGCTACATGAAACCCAATTCATGGCAAACTGCATATTTTTGTTTTGGTGATATCAAACCTAGTTGAACAATTGTTATTTTGATCTTAGTAGTCTACTTTTTCTGCGTACGGTAGTCTGAGTCTGACTTTAGACAAAAGCCAGTGTTGAAGTGACACAAACAGAAGTCTTTACTCAGGTGAAAATACTTACATAACACTGACAGCCTTGATTAAACGGTCGATGCATGCATCCTATACATTACTTCTGACATTGTTAAAATAGTTGACTGCATATAAG